>NC_053396.1:63942787-64242787 GCF_905171765.1 Bufo bufo
GAATAGACATTGCTTTCCGAACTGTTAACTTTAGGTCTGAGGTCTGAAATCGAATCCACTTCATTTTTGCCTGGATATGAAAAACCTTCTCCTGAGTCAGAAAGATCTTTTGAGCTACAGAGTCCAGGAGCAGACCCAGGAATAATTGTCTCGTTTGTGGTAACATTCTGGATTTTTCTAAACTTATGATCCAACCTATGAGCCCTCCAAGATGTTCCTCACTTTCTGCACCGCTGTCACACAACTTATGAGATCCTGCTAGGATTAGAAAATTGTCGAGGTAGGGTAGAAATGTTTATGTCTTTTTTTCAGATAAATGAAGCTACATCTGCCACCACTTTCGTAAAGATCCTCAGTGCCATGGAGAGGCCGAATGGAAGAGCCTGAAATTGAAGGCGAAATAACTCCCCTTCTATGCTCACCGCTACCCTGAGGAATTGTTGATGAGTCAGGTGAATTGGTATGTGATAAGCATCTCTTAAGTCTGTGATGGCCATAAAAACATCCAGGAAACAGAATATGAACCGCTGATTTCACAGTCTCCATCTTGAATTTCCTGAATAGTAGGATTTTGTTCAGTTGTTTCAAATTTATAACCGTGCGAAAAGAATCGTCCGTTTTTTTTTATACTAAAAACAGGGTTGAATAGAATCCTTTTCCTTGTTCTTCCGCTGGAATTGGGACTAATACTTGTTTGCTTAACAATTTTTTTTTACTCCTATCTCTGGAGATACTTTTGTGAAAACAAATTTTTGCAATGGAATTTTCTGAAATTCCAGCTTTAGCCCTTTTTTTTAAAAAAGGTTTTTGACCCAACCTCCTGCCAAGTATTTCAACCTTTAGTTTACCTGGCTGGGAGGAAGAACCCCCAAACATGAAACCTTTGCCTCTTGTAACTCTAGATTTGGGATTCTGGTCTTTATCCCCCGATTCCTTCAATCTGGAAAATGTACGAAAGGGGCATCTATATCTTGACGGGAGCAAAGGAGGATTCCTGATAAAAATCTTTTCCTATCTGCTGCCTTCTCCAAGAGAGTCTAGTTCTGAACCAAATAGAAACTGACCCTGACAAGGAATACTACACAATCTTTGTTTAGAGGATAAGTCCCCCCGCCCTCTCCAATTCTTCAACCACAGAGCTCGGCAGGCCGAATTTGAGAGGGAAGAAGCTCTAGCCGCCAGCTTAACCCCATCTACAGAAGCATCGGCAATGAAATCAACCGCCTTTTGGAAGGTGGGCAAGGAAGCTAGGATCTGTTCTCTTGGACATTTATCTTTAATTTGACATTCTAGTCTCTCTAACCAAACAGCCATGGATCTAGCTGTAACAATGGCAGCAATATTAGGTCTGAAAGCAGAGGCAGCCGCCTCCCAAGTGTTTCTAAGGCAAGTATCAATCTTTTGGGGCTTTATCCCAAGAAGAAGACAACTCCTCTTCAAAGGGATACTTCCTTTTAAATCCGCTGGTAATGAAGGCCTTCTTAGCAGTTTTTTTCCACTCTGTCAATAATGGCTGACATACTTTTATGCAAGGGAAAACATCTGCACCTTTTTTTTCTCTCTAAGGCACTCAAATACTGAATCAGCCACCAACTTATCTTCTTTTTCTTCCTCCAATTCCAAGGTGGATCGTATCGCTTTTAGCAACTTTGTCAGTGTCTTCCACTGGAAATAAGGGTTCACCCTCCATGTCATCTGCTGAAGAGGCATTTCCAGAGTCGTCCCCTTTAAAGGCTTCCTCACTATCTGCTGAAGAACCTAATGGTGAAAAATGAAGTACCTCAGTATGACTTCTACAAGGAGGGATAGAACTCCTCACCAGAGGGTTCTAATATAAGAGGAGGACACGGAACCATATGTTAGAAAATATGTGTTCATACATACAGGCAGAGGAACGAAGGGAACACCACCGGAATCTGCAGCCTTACTTGTGAAGCCGCCAACGCTACACCAGAATGCTTCCGGCATCCTGCTCTTCTGGAGCGGCGGAATACAACACCCACCCTAGGCTGTTTCCTTGTTCTTTGGAATCTCCAGCGTGGTCTCGCTCCCATTGAGGAATACACACTCACTTGCCATCTGAGCACCATAGCAGCCCCAGACTACTACTGGCTCCCCGTGTCCTGCCAGCCCAACATCTGGGCGATAGACCCCCGCAGGTATGTGCCGCATAACCCTCTAGAGCCTCTCTGGGATTCCTGGTTATGGGCAGATCCGAAAGGGAAAACTGAAGGTCTCCCACTCCAGGGACAGGAAACCTCACTGAGGTGGGAGAAGCGCTCCACTTTTTTATACTGCACGTTTCCTGACCTGGGAGGCGGAGCCATCTCTCTGTGGTGCTGTCGTGGGGGAAGGGAAAAAATGAATGCAGCCAGCAAAGGAAGCAATATGGATAATATATTAGTAAGTGCCTTGTATTAACTTGCTCTACATGTTAAATGCAACTTGCTGAAGTGAAACAACCGCTTTAACTTGTGGTGCCGATTTTGAATTGCACAGCATGTCAATTGTGCAGATTTTCACCCTCTAAAATGCAAAGTAAGGGTGGGTTCACACTAGCGTTAGAGATTCCGTTATGGCTTTCCGTTATAACATGGTTATAACGGAATCCATAAGACAGATCCGTTCTTCTGCCCATAGACTTGTATTATGACAGAATGCAAAACGGAAGCCTTTAAAAGACTTCAGTTTTGCATTCCGTCATAATACAAGTCTATGAGCAGAAGAATGGATCCGTCCTTCTGTCTTACGGATTCTGTTATTTTCTGTTATAACCATGTTATAACCATGTTATAACGGAAAGCCATAACGGAATCCCTAATGCTAGTGTGAACCCACCCTAACAGATTTTGGAGCAGAAACAGAGCAAAAAATTAATAAATAAATAAAAAAATAAAAAAATTAATGTGTGGCAAATCCACAATCTATACTGCATATACCCCAGGGATATAACGAAGCAGCAGCATGGTTAGCACTGGTGCCTTGTAGTACCAGGGTCCTAGGTTTAAATTTGTCCAAGTACAACATATGCACTGAGTTTGTGTGTTTTTTGCTGTTTATCTGTGGATTTAAAAAAAATTTAATACATAGACTCACCATGCCCCTCCGCGAATACTTTGGGGTGTCTTCTTTCTAAAATGGGGTCATTTGGGGGGTATTTATACTATCCTGGCATTCTAGCACCTCAAGAAACATGACAGGTGCTCAGAAAGTCACAGCTGCTTCAAAATGCGGAAATTCACATTTTTGTACCATAGTTTGTAAACTCTAACTTTTGAGCAAACCAATAAATATACACAATAAATTCTGACACAACGTTGTATAAAAATAGACTTTGAGAAAATTGCGGCCTATTTTGATTAATATCAGAAAAACGAAAAATCTCAGCAGCAATCAAATGCCACCAAAAGAAAGCTGTATTTGTGAGAAGAAAAGGAGGCAAAATTCATTTGGGTGCCAAGTTGCATGACCGAGCAATAAACCGTTAAAGTTGTGAAGTGCCGATTTGTAAAAAAGGGCCTGGTCACTAGGGGGGTATAAACCTGTGGCCCTTAACAACCTCCCGACCTCCTAACGCAGGGATGCATCCTGCAGGCGGCCGGGTTATTCCTCCTGGACGCATGGGCGCATCATCTCGCGAGACTACGCGCCAAGCCGGCCCGCACATGCGCAGTGCGGGCTAGGAAAAGTCGCAGGAGAAGTTAGTCACCAGCCTGCCAGCCAATGATCACCGCTGGCAGGTTGGTGGCTTTTTAAAAAAAATTCGAATCACAAGCCATTTAACACATTATATTTATAAATATAATGTGTTAAATGGCTTCTGTGCTCTCTGCTGGGTCCTTTTCGTCGTTTGGTCCCAGCAGAGAGCACAGATCACTGAGTACACCGAGCACAACACATTTAGCCCCAGATCACCCCCTTACCTCCCCAATTAACCCCTTGATTACCCCTGTCAATCACTAGTGTAAACTGTCACTTTTTTTTCACCAGTATTGACTGTCAGGTTTAGGATAGTTTAGGCCCCTTTGGTAGGTAGTTAGCGCCCAGCCCACCGCAGTCTAGGGTTGGGCGATATACCGGTATCACGATATACCGCGGTATTAAAAAAACGGCGATATTGCTGTTTCCTAATTACCGCGGTATTTTGTGACGTCATAGAAGCGGTCATGTGCGCTGACCGCTTCTATCTGCGGCCGCCTGCCCCAGCATGAACCGATACTGGCCATTTGCAGAGTACTTGTACCGATACCTGCTGGCCACTTGCGGCGGCGCTCTCAGCAGTTCGGCGTGGGGGAAGGAATACTGTGACCCGCATTCCCGGCACCCGACCTCAGAGGACGCTGTGATCCGCGCAATTAGCCCCTCAGGTGTGGCACCTGAGGGGTTAATTGTGCGGATCACAGCGTCCTCTCAGAGGTTGGGTGCCGGGAATGTTCTTCAGTCTCTGACTCTTCATTGGTGGCAGTGCGTCCCCCCTCCCCAGTATTAATCATTGGTGGCAGTGGCCACAGGGTCCCCCTCCTCTCCCCGCCATCATTGGTGGCAGTTCCGATCGGTTACCATGGCTGGGGCTACGATCGGTGTAATGCTGGGGCTCCGATCGGTTACCATGGCAGCCAAGACGCTACTGAAGTCCTGGCTGCCATGGTATGTTAGTGAGCAGTATTATACTCACGTGCGCCGTGGCCGCCGGGCGCTGCTCCTTCTCATAGGTCTGTGCCGCGCATTGCTATAAGCATTAGCAATGTGCCGCACAGACAGAAGGAGCGACCGGCGGCCACGGCGCACGTGAGTATAATACTGCTCACTAACATACCATGGCAGCCAGGACTTCAGTAGCGCGACTCCTGGCTGCCATGGTAACCGATCGGAGCCCCAGCATTACACTGCTGGGACTCCGATCGGAACTGCCACTGCCACCAATCATGGGGGCACTGCCACCAATCAATTGTTATAATTGGTATCTGTAATTAACGTCTCCTTGTGGCTGGCCCCCATACAGTGCAACGTCTCCTTGTGGCTGGCCCCCATACAGTGCAACGTCTCCTTGTGGCTGGCCCCCATACAGTGCAACGTCTCCTTGTGGCTGGCCCCCATACAGTGCAACGTCTCCTTGTGGCTGGCCCCCATACAGTGCAACGTCTCCTTGTGGCTGGCCCCCATACAGTGCAACGTCTCCTTGTGGCTGGCCCCCATACAGTGCAACGTCTCCTTGTGGCTGGCCCCCATACAGTGCAACGTCTCCTTGTGGCTGGCCCCCATACAGTGCAACGTCTCCTTGTGGCTGGCCCCCATACAGTGCAACGTCTCCTTGTGGCTGGCCCCCATACAGTGCAACGTCTCCTTGTGGCTGGCCCCCATACAGTGCAACGTCTCCTTGTGGCTGGCCCCCATACAGTGCAACGTCTCCTTGTGGCTGGCCCCCATACAGTGCAACGTCTCCTTGTGGCTGGCCCCCATACAGTGCAACGTCTCCTTGTGGCTGGCCCCCATACAGTGCAACGTCTCCTTGTGGCTGGCCCCCATACAGTGCAACGTCTCCTTGTGGCTGGCCCCCATACAGTGCAACGTCTCCTTGTGGCTGGCCCCCATACAGTGCAACGTCTCCTTGTGGCTGGCCCCCATACAGTGCAACGTCTCCTTGTGGCTGGCCCCCATACAGTGCAACGTCTCCTTGTGGCTGGCCCCCATACAGTGCAACGTCTCCTTGTGGCTGGCCCCCATACAGTGCAACGTCTCCTTGTGGCTGGCCCCCATACAGTGCAACGTCTCCTTGTGGCTGGCCCCCATACAGTGCAACGTCTCCTTGTGGCTGGCCCCCATACAGTGCAACGTCTCCTTGTGGCTGGCCCCCATACAGTGCAACGTCTCCTTGTGGCTGGCCCCCATACAGTGCAACGTCTCCTTGTGGCTGGCCCCCATACAGTGCAACGTCTCCTTGTGGCTGGCCCCCATACAGTGCAACGTCTCCTTGTGGCTGGCCCCCATACAGTGCAACGTCTCCTTGTGGCTGGCCCCCATACAGTGCAACGTCTCCTTGTGGCTGGCCCCCATACAGTGCAACGTCTCCTTGTGGCTGGCCCCCATACAGTGCAACGTCTCCTTGTGGCTGGCCCCCATACAGTGCAACGTCTCCTTGTGGCTGGCCCCCATACAGTGCAACGTCTCCTTGTGGCTGGCCCCCATACAGTGCAACGTCTCCTTGTGGCTGGCCCCCATACAGTGCAACGTCTCCTTGTGGCTGGCCCCCATACAGTGCAACGTCTCCTTGTGGCTGGCCCCCATACAGTGCAACGTCTCCTTGTGGCTGGCCCCCATACAGTGCAACGTCTCCTTGTGGCTGGCCCCCATACAGTGCAACGTCTCCTTGTGGCTGGCCCCCATACAGTGCAACGTCTCCTTGTGGCTGGCCCCCATACAGTGCAACGTCTCCTTGTGGCTGGCCCCCATACAGTGCAACGTCTCCTTGTGGCTGGCCCCCATACAGTGCAACGTCTCCTTGTGGCTGGCCCCCATACAGTGCAACGTCTCCTTGTGGCTGGCCCCCATACAGTGCAACGTCTCCTTGTGGCTGGCCCCCATACAGTGCAACGTCTCCTTGTGGCTGGCCCCCATACAGTGCAACGTCTCCTTGTGGCTGGCCCCCATACAGTGCAACGTCTCCTTGTGGCTGGCCCCCATACAGTGCAACGTCTCCTTGTGGCTGGCCCCCATACAGTGCAACGTCTCCTTGTGGCTGGCCCCCATACAGTGCAACGTCTCCTTGTGGCTGCCCCCATACAGTGCAACGTCTCCTTGAGGCCCCAAGTGTTTTTTTCTTCTAAATGGGCATTTATCGCGATATATTGTTATCGCGATAAATTTCTTAATATCGTTATCGTGGGAATAATTTTTATATCGTCCAACCCTACCGCAGTCAACGATTCGCTGATTAGCGTATCGCTAATCAGCATTGGTACTTTTATAGTATCTGTAAGCAGGGTGGATTTGATTTAAATCACGATTTAAATCACTAGTCAGTAAGGCTTGATTTAAATCATAGCTTTCTACATAAAGACTAATTCTTGCTGGTATAACTTATAATATGCAAGTAGATGAAGATTTAAACAACTTTTCATATTAGTTTGATTAGGTTGATTCTGCATTCATAGGTTTGTAGAAGTTAGGATTAAGGTATTTTTCTCAACTCTGTTCATGTTATAACATTTTTGCTGTGAAGAAGAGGCATGTGATCTCTGCTGAGAAACTGCCCAATAATCTTACAAAAACCTCTGGAAGAGCATGATATTGTGAATGGATTAATGGAATTTATTTATCAAAAAAATTACACATATAGAAACATAGAATGTGTCGGCAGATAAACATTCGGCCCATCTAGTCTGCCCAATATACTGAATACTATGGCCCTATCTTATATGAAGGATGGCCTTATGCCTATCCCATGCATGCTTAAACTCCTTTACTGTATTTGCAGCTACCACTTCTGCAGGAAGGCTATTCCATGCATCCACTACTCTCTCAGTAAAGTAATACTTCCTGATATTACTTTTAAACCTTTGCCCCTCTAATTTAAAACTATGTCCTCTTGTAGCAGTTTTTCTTCTATTAAATATTCTCTTCTCCTCTTTTACCTTGTTGATTCCCTTTATGTATTTAAAAGTTTCTATCATATCCCCTCTGTCTCGTCTTTCTTCCAAGCTATACATGTTAAGGTCCTTTAATCTTTCCTAGTAAGTTTTGTCCTGCAATCCATGTACTAGTTTAGTAGCTATTCTCTGAACTCTCTCCAAAGTATCAATATCCTTCTGGAGATATTGTCTCCAGTACTGCGCACAATACTCCAAATGAGGTCTCACTAGTGCTTTGTAGAGCAGCATGAGCACCTCCCCGTTTCTACTAGTAATGCCTCTCCCTATACACCCAAGCATTCTGCTAGCATTTCCTGCTGCTTTATGACATTGTCTGCCTACCTTTAAGTCTTCTGAAATAATGACCCCTAAAATCCCTTTCCTCAGATACTGAGGTTAGGACTGTATCACTGATTTTATATTCTGCTCTTGGGTTTTTATGCCCCAGGTGCATTATCTTGCACTTATCAACATTAAAGGGCTTCTGTCACCCCACTAAAGTGATTTTTTTTTTTTTTTGGGCTAGTGAAATTAGTTATATTGCGATATATGAAAATATAATGGTGTTACTTACTTTGATCCAGCAGTTTCTTCCAAAAACGAAGTTTTATAATATGTAAATTAGGTCTCTACCAGCAAGTAGGGCGGATACTTGCTGGTAGCTGCTGCAGAAAACCGCCCCCTCGTCGTGTTGATTGACAGGGCCAGCCGGGATCTCCTCCTCCGGCCAGCCCTGTCGGCATTTCAAAAATCGCGCGCCTGTGTTCATTCGGCGCAGGCGCTCTGAGATGAGGAGGCTCGTCTCCTCAGCACTCCCTCAGTGGGCCTGCGCCGATGACGTCTTCTATTTCGGTGATGTCATCGGCGCAGGCGCACTGAGGGAGTTCTGAGGAGACGAGCTGGCCCTGTCAATCAACACGACGAGGGGGCGGTTTTCTGCAGCAGCTACCAGCAAGTAGCCGCCCTACTTGCTGGTAGAGACCTAATTTACACATTATAAAACTTCGTTTTTGGAAGAAACTGCTGGATCAAAGTAACACCATTATATTTTCATATATCGCAATATAACTAATTTAACTAGCCCAAAAAAAAAAAAATATCACTTAGTGGGGTGACAGAAGCCCTTTAAATTTTAGTTGCCAGATTTTTGACCATTCCTCTAGTTTTCCTAAATCCTTTTCCATTTGGTGTATCCCTCCAGGAACATCAACCCTGTTACAAATCTTTGTGTCATCAACAAAAAGACACCTTACCATCGAGGCCTTATGCAATATATATTAAACAATATGGGTCCCAGAACAGATCCCTGAGTTACCCCACTGGTAACAAGACCATGGTCTGAATATACTCCATTGACTACAACCCTCTGTCTGTCCCTCAGCCACTGCCTAATCCATTCAACAATATGGGAGTCTACGTACAGCCTTATTCTACATAATTAAAAAACAAATCTTTATTTCATGATGGAATAACCTTTGGATGGTAATATATTTTCCTCAAAAAGCATTATATAAAAAAATTTAAAAAAAATCAGAATTAAATCAAAAAAATCTGATGTTTTTGATTTTTTTTTTTTAAATCATAGATTTTTATCCACCCTGTCTGTAAGTGATCAGAACTGATCACAGTCAGATCTATAATAGTATTAGTGCCACCTTAGCTCGTCCTCCACCCAAAACGCAGTGTTTACCCGATCGGTCACCCACGCCCACCCTGCCGCAGTGACAAATATTTTTTTTTTATCACTGCACAATCACTACACAAGCGCTGCGGCGATAAAAAAAAAGATATTTTTTATCAATTGCAGAGGCTTCCTGTACTTCGCTAGCCTCCAATTTGTAAGACAGGCTTGCTTTTTTTCTTGGGTAGTCTGAGGGAATACCGCCTAAATTTAGTTGACCAAATGGCAAGGAAGGGGTATTCTTCTGAAGAGGTCTACAGGCTTCTGACGAATTCATCTGACGAATCCAGCAGGTCAGAATACGAACCTGTAGAAAGCAGTGGCAGTCTGACCCAAAATTCGGACGACGAGGTTGAGGTCCCTGATAGCACCAGGCGTACCCGGCCCAGTGTTGCTAGACCACAGGTTGCGCAGGATCCGCTTCAAGGGCAGCAGAGTGGGGCTGGCGCTGTCGGATTACGTGGTGAGGGATACACCAGCAGCGCAGCCCATCCTGGACATAGTACCAGCACTGCCGTAGAACATGGTGACGTGGCGAGCACCAGAAGGGCAGTTGAAGCTGGTACGGTGGCACGTGCAGTAGTTCCCCCGTCGCAGCCACCGCACAGACAGGCCCATAGAGCCCCTAGAGTCCCTGAGGTGCTGGCAAACCCTGATTGGCAGCCCCCATCTTCAGCCGCACCAGTAGTTCCCCCTTTCACCGCCCAGTCTGGAGTTCGGGTTGAGACAGCTCAGATCAGATCGGCACTGGGGTTTTTTGAGCTGTTCTTCACTGCGGAGCTCTTTGACTTAGTTGTGGCAGGAAAAAAACGATATATGTCACTCAATTTATAGTCGCCAACCCGGGAAGCTTTTATGCCCAGTCTTTTCGGTGGAAACTAGTCCAAGTTTCCGAATTTAAAACTTTTCTGGGCCTTCTCCTCAACATGGGCCTGACAAAAAAAGCATGAATTGCGGTCATATTGGTCCACGAACCCAATTCATCACATGCCCATGTTCTCTGCTGCCATGTCCAGGACACGATTTGAGACCATCCTGCGTTTCCTGCACTTAAGTGATAACAGCACCTCTCGTCCCAGAGGCCACCCAGCTTTTGACCGGCTCCACAAAATTCGGCCCCTCATAGACCACTTCAACAACAAATTTGCAGATTTGTATACCCGAGCAAAACATCTGCATAGACAAGTCCCTGATACATTTTACCGGGCGCCTTGGCTTCAAACAATACATCCCAAGCAAGCGCGCCCGGTATGGGGTTAAATTGTATAAGCTCTGTGAAAGGGCCACAGGCTATACGCACAAATTTCGTGTCTATGAGGGTAAAGATCAGACCCTGGAGCCGGTCGGTTACCCTGACTACCTGGGGAGCAGTGGGAAGACAGTCTGGGACTTGGTGTCACCCTTATTTGGCAAGGGGTACCACCTTTATGTGGACAATTTCTACACAAGTGTGCCCATCTTCAGGCTTTTGTTTCTAGAACAGATTGGCTGCTGTGGCACCGCGCGACCTAGTCGCCAGGACTTCCCCCAACGGCTCGTTACCACCCGTCTTGCAAGGGGGGAGAGGGCTGCCTTGTGTAACGAAGAACTGCTCGCGGTGAAATGGAGAGACAAGCGTGACATTTACATGCTCTCCTCCATTCACGCAGACACGACAATCCAAATTGAACGGGCAACCAGTGTCATTGAAAAGCCCCTCTCGGTCCACGACTATAATTCGCTCATGGGAGGGGTGGACTTCAATGACCAGATGTTGGCTCCTTATTTACTCTCCCGCAGGATCAGACGCTGGTATAAGAAGGTGTCTGTATACCTATTTCAATTGGCCATGTACAATAGTTTTGTTATCTACAGCAGCGGTCCTCAACCGCCGGGCCGCGGCCCAAGACCGGGCCCTGGGAGATATGTTGCCGGGCCGACGCGTACATGCGATGTTGCATGCGCGCCCGACGCGTACATGTTGCCAACATTAGTGGAGACGGAGGAAGGGAATCCCTCCCTCCCATGACACGGCGGCTGCAGAGCCCAATACAATGAGCGGGCTCTGAGGCGCCGCACCACTGCCACCAATGAATATGTCTAATATTAAAGTAGGAGGAGGGACGGGGGAGGGTTTACCGCTGCACTGTCTCAGCTAGTGTGCTCGGCAAACGGCAGCCGCCTCCTCCTGATTGTTCTCAGACTAGTCCCAGCAGCCATTAGTGGAAAGCGCAGGTACCCACACACTGTCCCACAGATGGGGTCACCTATTAATCTGATGTACATGGTGCTATTACATTAGTATCCCCATGTACCTCAGATTAAAAGTATGTGGCCCCCAAGCACAACATCAAATAATAGGCAACATTGGGTTAACCATTAATATGAGGTACACATAATGAGGTTTCTTACTATTAATGTGAGGCACATGCAGGTCCAAATTGATAAAACAATGTGCCTCATATTACCAGCAGGTACCTGATGCCATTAACCCCATGTTGCCCATTATGTTAAGCGGGGTACTTGACGAGGTTGCTATTAATATGTGGCACACATTAATAGCCAGTAACCTTATCATACTGTAGTACCCAACACCAGCCTACACATTAACCCCATGCTGCTCAATGTCCATTATGTCAGGAAGTACTTGATGGTGTTACTATTAATATGAGGCACAAGGCTTTATCAATTTAGACCTCTATTTGCTTCACATTAATAGTAAGTGACCCCATCAAGTACCTCCTCACATAATGGGCAATTGATACTTTGCAAAAAGTAAAAATCAAAAAATACTCACACGTTAACCCCATGCAACATGTGGTATTTTTTTTTTTCATGGTATCGAATTGGTGTTGCAATACTTTTTTTTTGGAGTCACATTTAAATAATAAATGTAATCGTTATATAGTGTTATATATTTTAATATGCACCTTGTGTTTTGTCGTGCGCGTGAATCAGTCAGCACCGACCAGCACCCCCATAAACCCCGCCCACCCCCTAAGCCCTGCCCCACCCCCTAAGCCCCGCCCCAGTTTTATGCAGTTAGATTCCAAACTACTTCTCACGCTTTAGGTCGCCTAAAATGCCAGGGCAGTATAAATACCCCACAAGTGACCCCATTTTGGAAAGAAGACACCCCAAGGTATTTCGTGAGGGGCAAGGCGAGTTCATGTAAAAAAAAAAATTGTCACAAGTTAGTGGAATATGAGACTTTGTAAGAAAAAAAAAAAAAGTGCAGACGCACTGAGAGGAGGACGCTCGCTCGGCCGCTCCATCCTCAATGCACCTGCACCGATGAGGTCACATCTACACCCGGCGGAGGCGGACTGAGGAAGGACCGCCCGAGCGAGCGTCCTCCTCTCAGTGCGCCTGCGCTGACTGAAGACAGGTACGGCGCAGGCACCAGATTTTGAACGCAGACAGGGCCAGCCAGAGAACGATCACGTTCGCTGGCCCTGTCAATCAACATGAAAAGGGGGCGTCTTTATGAAAGGAGGATGCGGCTGCTACCAGCAAGTAGCCCCCTACTTGCTGGTAGAGAGCTCATTTACATATTATAAAAGTCAGGTTTTTTTAGAAACTGCTGAACCAAAATGAGTAAGGGCATTATATATTGATATATCGCATTATAAGGAATTTAAGTTGGCAAAAAAAAATGACTTTAGTGGGGTGACAGAAGCCCTTTAACCACCTCAGCTCCCCTAGCTTAAACAGCCTTAATGACCAGACCACTTTTTACAATTCTGCACTACACTATTTTCACGGTTTATTGCTCGGTCATGCAACTTACTACCCAAATGAATTTTACCTCCTTTTCTTCTCACTAATAGAGCTTTCATTTGGTGGTATTTCATTGCTGCTGACATTTTTAGTTTTTGTTATCAATCAAAATTTAACGATTTTTTTGCCCAAAAAATGTGAATTTCCGCATTTTGAAGTAGCTCTGACTTTCTGAGCACCTGTCATGTTTCCTGAGGTTCTACAATGCCCAGACAGTAGAAAGACCCCATTTCGGAAAGTAGACACCCTAAGGTATTCGCTGATGGGCATAGTGAGTTCATAGAACTTTTTATTTTTTGTCACAAGTTAGCGGAAAATTATGATTTTTTCTTTCCTTACAAAGTCTCATATTCCACTAACTTGTGACAAAAAATAAAAAAACTTCCATGAGCTCACTATGCCCATCACGAAATACCTTGGGGTATCTTCTTTCCAAAATGGGGTCACTTGGGGGGTAGTTCTACTGCCCTGGCATTTTAGGGGCCCTAATGCGTGAGAAGTAGTTTGAAATCAAAATGTGTAAAAAATGCCCTGTGAAATCCTAATGGTGCTCTTTGGAATGTGGGCCCCTTTGCCCACCTAGGCTGCAAAAAAGTGTCACATGTGGTATCGCCGTACTCAGGAGAAGTTGGGCAATGTGTTTTGGGGTGTCTTTTTACATATACCCATGCTGGGTGAGAGAAATATCTCGGCAAAAGACAACTTTTCCCATTTTTTTATACAAAGTTGGCATTTGACCGAGATATTTATCTCACCCAGCAAGGGTATATGTAAAATGACACCCCAAAACACATTGCCCAACTTCTTCTGAGTACGGCGATACCACATGTGTGACACTTTTTTGGCGCCTAGGTGGGCAAAGGGGCCCACATTCCAAAGAGCACATTTAGGATTTCACAGGGCATTTTTTTATGCATTTGGATTCCAAACTACTTCTCACGCTTTAGGTCCCCTAAAATGCCAGGGCAGTATAAATACCCCACAAGTGACCCCATTTTGGAAAGAAGACACCCCAAGGTATTTCGTGAGGGGCATGGAGAGTTCATGTAAAATTTAATTTTTTGTCACAAGTTAGTGGAATATGAGACTTTGTAAGAAAAAATAAAAATAAAAATACATCATATTCCGCTAACTTGTGCCAAAAATAAATAAAAATTCTACGAACTCGCCATGCCCCTCACGGAATACCTTGGGGTGTCTTCTTTCCAAAATGGGGTCACTTGTGGGGTATTTATACTATCCTGGCATTCTAGCACCTCAAGAAACATGACAGGTGCTCAGAAAGTCAGAGCTGCTTCAAAATGCAGAAATTCACATTTTTGTACCATAGTTTGTAAACGCTATAACTTTTGCGCAAACCAATAAATATACACTTATTGGATTTTTTTTTATCAAAAGACATGTAGCACAATAAATTCTGACACAAACTTGTATAGAAATGTAATTCTATTTGAACAATTTAATCAGATAAAGTTAAAAATACACTTTGAGAAAATTGCGGCCTATTTTGATTAATATCGGAAAAACGAAAAATCTTAGCAGCAATCAAATACCACCAAAAGAAAGCTATATTTTTGAGAAGAAAAGGAGGTAAAATTCATTTGGGTGCCAAGTTGCATGACCGTGCAATAAACCGTTAAAGTTGTGAAGTGCCGATTTGTAAAAAAGGGCCTGGTCACTAGGGGGGTATAAACCTGTGGTCCTTAAAGCGAACCTGTCAACATGATTTTGCGCATAGAGCTGGGGACATGGGCTGCTAGATGGCCACTAGCACATCTGCAGTACCCAGGTCCCATAGCTCTCTGCGCTTTTATTTAATTACCTGATATGAGTCCTGTAGCCGGAGATGAGTCAAGCGTCAAGGAGCCCTGCACCGCCCCGCGTCCTCCGAATCTCCTCCTTGCCGGCTGACGTCACAGAGCTGGAGCGCCGAAATCTCGCGATGCGCGAGCTAGCGCATGCGTAGTTCGTTCCCTGTGCTGATGCCAGCACAGGGAATGAACATGATGCCGACACTGCGCATGCGCTAGCTCGCGCATTGCGAGATTTCGGCGCTCCAGCTCTGTGACGTCAGCCGGCAAGGAGGAGATTCACGCCGATTCACCCTATTACAGTTTACCCGGCGTATGCGCACGGTAAACTGTGATGCCCCGGCCCGACTGCGGTCATTCAATACGCACACGCCGATATCGCGGTCATCGGCACATGCGCGGGATTACGGACGGGAGGGAGGGAGGTTAGAGCAGAGACTAAGGGCGGGCAGATGTGGTGGAGGGGGAGTGGCTTCGTATGAAAATAAAGCAGGGGCCTGGGCACCGGCCGTTTTAACGCCACCCCTGTGCACCTTCACAGCCTAATTTGCATGTGGATTAAAAGTGTTTTTCTGCAGAACGATGATAGCAAGGAACAAACAGTAAGCAGAGTTTTAATAGGGGGGATGCCGTGGACATTACACTGTTATTAGGTTAATAGGGTGAATCGGCGTGAAAGACTCCCTTTAATAAGATTCCGTCCATAGCAACCGCTCCTCACAAGACTTCTTTCTGACTATCTTCTCAAGATGGCCGGTGATGCCCTTACCCGGAGGTTAAGACCTCCCTCCCCAACTACCAAGAATTAATTCGGCTCATCTCGGGAACGTGCAGCCTCACCCCAACCAATCGGCTTTCTCCAGCCTTAAACACGCCCTCTTCCTCCTGAGTAGTTGATCGTGAATTTTTATCACTAATACCGGCACTATCCTGGTCCGATGGGAGCGCGCATGCAGCGTTGGGGACTGTCCACTACTACGTCCGCCGTCTTCTGTATATAGAAGACAGGAAACTGAGGACACCTAGCAACGCTGTTAGCCGCACCACTGAAATGCCTGGGGGGGGGGGGGGGGGGGAGGAAAGAACATGCTGCAATTACTAGGTAATTCAATACCTATACAAAAGTATTCACTAGGGAACGAAGGTAAACTTAGTGTCATGACCGGCGTACGCAAAGGGAGGGAAATGGGAAGGCCCTGTCCAAGGGAGAGGGAAAGGTGGTGACCCCTGACTCACCTTGAGGCTGGCACCTGACTTCCCTGACGTCCCTAGACTGGTTCCTCACCCGTACGCCGATCACGTGCCTAAACCCTGGCTTTCCCTAAGATAAGCCCTACGTAGTGAACGGGGCGGTGGGAACACTAGTCCGCACCACTGACACTAAAAGGAACACCAAGGAGAGGACAGACAACACAGACAAAAACATAAAATCCCAGGTGGACGACAACAGCAGACAACAAAAGCCCAACAGGCACCCGGAGGGTAACGTTCTGGAACAACAACCAGGGAACACAGCTACACAGCTCCAGTGGGTCAGTATAGAAGTCCAGGCAGGAAGCTCTATATCTGGCAACCAGAGAAGTGGGAGAGGGGAATATAAGGAGGTTTGGATTGCTGGACAAGAAACAGCTGAGAAGGAGCTACGGATCCCTGAGTGAGCCAAAAAGGGTTGCAAGGCAAACCCAGAAAGCTACCATTAAGAATCAGCCCTATCTTTATACATAGAGCGCGCAGCCACCCGCTGCGACTTCCTGACCCCGGGTATAACGGAGTCAGGCGTGGCTCTTGACACCCTCGTGACACAGTCAGACCAATCCAATGACAATTTTTTTATATATATACATACACACATATATATATATATATATATATATATATATATATAACATTACCCTTTAAAAGTTTCGACAGACACAGTTTTGATTGGTAGCAGTCTGAGTGCTGAGAAAGAAGAGAAAATAGTTCATATTTTGTGCTCTTTCCTTGATACAGGAGACAGGCTTAGGCTACTTTCATACTTGCGTTTGGTGCGGATCAGTCATGGATCTGCACAGACGGATCCATTCAGATAATACAACCATCCGCATGCGTTCAGAACAAATCTGTTTGTATTATCTGCAACATAGCCAAGACGGAGCCGTCTTGAACACCACTGAAAGTCAATGGAGGACGGATCAGTTTACTGTTGTGCCAAATTGTGTCATAGAAAACTGATCCGTCCCCATTGACTAAGGGCTCTTTCACACTTGCGTTATTGTCTTCCGGCATAGAGTTCAGTTGTCGGGGCTCTATGCCGGAAGAATCCTGATCAGTTTTATCCCAATGCATTCTGAATGGAGAGAAATCCGTTCAGGATGCATCAGGATGTCTTCAGTTCCGGTACGGAACGTTTGTTGGCCGGAGAAAATACCGCAGCATGCTGCGCTTTTTGCTCCGGCCAAAAATCCGGAACACTTGCCGCAAGGCCGGATCCTGAATTAATGCCCATTGGAAAGCATTGATCCGGACTTAAGCTAAACGTCGTTTCGGCGCATTGCCGGAGCCGACATTTAGCTTTTTCTGAATGGTTACCATGGCTGCCGGGACGCTAAAGTCCTGGCAGCCATGGTAAGTGTAGTGGGGAGCGTGGGAGCAGTGTACTTACCGTCCGTGCGGCTCCCTGGGCGCTCCAGAGTGACGTCAGGGCGCCCCAAACGCATGGATTACGTGATCGCATGGATCACGTCATCCATGCGCATGGGGCGCTCTGACGTCATTCTGGAGCGCCCCGGGAGCCGCACGGACTGTAAGTATACTGCTCCCCCGCTCCCCGCTCCCCGCTCCTACTATGGCAACCAGGACTTTAATAGCGTCCTGGGTGCCATAGTAACACTGAAAGCATTTGGAAGACGGCTCCGTCTTCAAATGCTTTCAGTACACTTGCGTTTTTCCGGATCCGGCAGGCACCTCCGGCAACGGAAGTGCATGCCGGATCCCAACAACGCAAGTGTGAAAGAGGCCTTACATTGTGTGTCAGTTTGGCTCACTTTCGTCAGACGGACAAGCAGCATTTTGGTGTCAGCCTCCAAAGCGGAATGGAGACGGAATGGAGGGAAACTGATGCATTCTGAGCGGATCCTTTTCCATTCAGAATGCATTAGGGCAAAACTGATCTGTTTTGGACCGCTTGTGAGATCCCTTAACGGATCTCACAAACGGAAAGGCAAAACGACAGTGTGAAAGTAGCCTTAGTGGAAGTCTATGGACTCCCGTCAATTCTGTCCTCTGCTATATGCAAGCCCTTCCCTCTCCTCCTTCTAGCAAACGCTGGGGGTCTAAACTAGGGTTGTTGCAGGTATCGAAATTTCAATACCCAAATCGATACGATACCGGGATTTCCATTTTTCCGATACTGGGCTGCGCAGTCTAGTATCACAGAACATGATATAATAGTAAGTGCAGGGAGATGCCTAGGCGCCGCGCTATGTGGCCTGCTACTTACCGTACTCATGAAAGGTCCTCTTTAACCTTTAATACAGGAGGCAGGTGCCAGCAGCAGAATCACATAGCCAGCACCCTGCCTCTGACAGGGAGCTGCGATCAGCGGCAGTTAACACCTAAGGTGCGGCATCTGAGAGGTTAACTGCTGCTGATCTGCTGCCGGCACCAGCCTCCTGTATTAAAGGTTAATCATTGATTGCACAGTGCGCCCCCCTCAACCAACCCAGTATTAAAATCATTGGTGGCAGTGGCCACAGGGTCCCCTCCCCTCCTCATTGGTGGCAGTGGCAGCTTCTGATCAGAGCCCCAGCAGTGTAATCGTGGGGCTCCGATCGGTTACCATGGCAGCCAGGACGCTGCTGCGTGTACTATGCACAGGGCAGCAGGTAGAGGGTGAAGTCCTATTCACCCTAATAGAGATCTATTATGGTGAATAGGACAAGGGATTAAAAGATCCCAAGTTCTAGCCCCTAACGGGGGGAAATAGCTATTAAATAAAAAATTTAACTTCTCATTTTCACCTTCAGGACCAGGCCATTTTTTGCAAATCTGACCAGTGTCACTTTATGTGGTGATCACTTTAAAACGCTTTGACTTATCCAGGCCATTCTGAGATGGTTTTTTTTTTGTCACATATTGTACTTCATGACACTGGTAAAATGGAGTAAAAAAAAAACAAAAATTTTTTTTTATTTATTAAAAAAAATACCAAATTTTCCAAAAAATTGGAAATTTCCAAGTCTCAATTTCTCTACTTCTATAATACATAGTAATACCTTCAAAAATAGTTATTACTTTACATTTCCCATATGTCTACTTCATGTTAGGATCATTTTGGGAATGATATTTTATTTTTGGGGGATGTTACAAGTTAAAAAGTAAATCTTGAAATTTCTCAGAAATGTTCAAAAACCAACTTTTTAAGGACAAGTTCAGGTCTGAAGTCACTTTGTGAGGCTCACATAATAGAAACCACCCAAAAATGACCCCATTCTAAAAACTACACCCTTCAAGGTATTCAAAACTGATTTTACAAACATTGTTAACCCTTTAGGTGTTCCACAAGAATTAAAGGAAAATAGAGATACAATTTCAAAATTTCACTTTTTTAGCAGATTTTCCATTTTAATTTTTTTTTCCCAGTTACAAAGCAAGGGTTAACAGCCAAACCAAACTCAATATTTATGGCCCTGATTCTGTAGTTTACAGAAACACCCCATATGTGGTTGTAAACTGCTGTACGGGCACACGGCAGGGCGCAGAAGGAAAGGAATGCCATACGGTTTTTGGAAGGCAGATTTTGCTGGACTGGTTTTTTGACACCATGTCCCATTTGAAGCCCCCCTGATGCACCCCTAGAGTAGAAACTCCAAAAAAGTGACCCCATTTTAGAAACTACAGGATAGGGTGGAAGTTTTGTTGGTACAAGTTTAGGGTACATATGATTTTTAGTTGCTCTATATTACACTTTTTGTGAGGCAAGGTAACAAGAAATAGCTGTTTTGGCACCGTTTTTGTTATTCACAACATTCATCTGACAGGTTAGATCATGTGGTATTTTTATAGAGCAGGTTGTCACAGACGCGGCGATACCCAATATGTATACAATTTTTTTATTTAAGTTTTACACAATGATTTAATTTTTTAAACAAAAAAAACATGTTTTAGTGTCTTCATAGTCTGAGAGCCATAGTTTTTTCAGTTTTTGGGAGATCATCTTGGGTAGGGTATGATTTTTGCGGGATGAGGTGACGGTTAGATTGGTACTATTTTGGTGGGCATACGCCTTTTTGATCGCTTGCTGTTGTACTTTGTGATGTAAGGTAAGGTACACAAACATAGAAAAGGGTTCTTTACGGTAAGAGCAGTGAGACTATGGAACTCTCTGCCTGAGGAGGTGGTGATGGCGAGTACAATAAAGGAATTCAAGAGGGTCCTGGATGTATTTCTGGAGCGTAATAATATTACAGGCTATAGCTACTAGAGAGGGGTCGTTGATCCAGGGAGTTATTCTGATTGCCTGATTGGAGTCGGGAAGGAATTTTTTATTCCCCTAAAGTGAGGAAAATTGGCATCTACCTCACAGGGTTTTTTTGCCTTCCTCTGGATCAACTTGTAGGATGACAGGCCGAACTGGATGGACAAATGTCTTTTTTCGGCCTTATGTACTATGTTACTATGTAAGGTGACAATTTTTTATTTAGCACAGTTTTTTATTTTTTACGGTGTTCATCTGAGGGGGTTAGGTCATGTGATATGTTTATAGAGCCGGTCGATAAGGATGCGGCGATACCCAATATGTCAACTCCCCCCCCTCCCCCCTATTTTTTACCATTTTTTTTTTTTTACTTTATTTGGGGAAAATGACGCTGGGCTCGATGGCACCACCGCCGCCCGCAACATGTTAAGCCGCAAACCTCAAATTGGAAATACACAGGGCGTACAGGTACGCCCTGTGTCCTTAAAGGAAACCTGTCACCTGGATTTTGGGTATAGAGCTGAGGACATGGGTTGCTAGATGGCTGCTAGCACATCCGTAATATCCAATCCCTATAGCTCTGTGTGCTTTTATTGTGTAAATAAAAACGATTTGATCCATATGCAAATTAACCTGAGATGAGTCCTGTCCCTGACTCATCTCACGTACAGGACTCATCTCAGGTTAATTTGCATATGGATCAAATTTTTTTTTTTTTTTTTTTTTTTTTTTTTTACACAATAAAAGCACACAAAGCTATGGGGACTGGGTATTGTGGATGTGCTAGCGGCCATCTAGCAACCTATGCCCTCAGCTCTATACACAAAATCCCGGTGACAAAGATAGCACATAGAATGTGTCGGCAGATAAGAACCATTCGGCCCATCTAGTCTGCCCAATATACTGAGTACTATGGATAGCCCCTGGCCCGATCTTATATGAAGGATGGCCTTATGCCTATCCCATGCTTGCTTAAACTCCTTCACTGTATTTGCAGTTCCCTTTAAGTACCAGGACAGGACATACCTGTACACCCTGTGTCCTAAAGAGGTTAAGTATAAATCACCCCCTTTCCCAATTTTACATATAAAATATATGAACAATAAATAAACATATCATATATTGCCACGTGAAAAACCAAAACTATTAAAATATTTAAAAAATAAATAAATCTCTGCAGTGAATGCTGGTGACGTCACTCTCAGCCACATGAATTATTCAAAGTGCCTGGATGGGCGGTGACAAGGCGGCAACCAACCGCACTAAGCCACACCCCTCTGGGCATGGCACTTTATTATGAATGAAGGTGGCAGAGCAAAGAATATTAATGAGGGGGCAGAGACTATTGAAACCGCGTAATGCCACGCTGCGCCGGAAACCACAGTGCAGTGCAGCAGGAAGATAGGCAAAAATAAACAGATGTAAACAATGTGTGGGAGCCCTGGTGAAAATAACCTAAAAACATATGGGGGGGGCCTTGATTCAGCTGTTAATAGTGAGTACACTTTAGAAAAAATAAAAAATAAATTTGATCCCAAACAACCCCTTTAAAGAAGACCACTCATTTATCCACAATGTCATCATTAGTGAGACGTGAAGCCCACGGCCTCCTTCCGTGACACACACAAACACCTCAGCTTACCGCTCATACTGGCTGGCTAACTCTGGGTCTGCTCGGGCCTGGGATACAGGACTATCGTCACCGGAGCCCCGGAACCTTCTTTCTTGGGACTCCATCGTAAAAAAAAAAAAAAAAAAAAGCAATCGGAAAAGCCGGCACCACAGAGAACAGCACAGCACACCGACCGAGGCGCCCGCCCGCCGCTATTTGAAACCTCCTTCCCAGAAAGCACTGCGAGGGGAGGGGCTACCGGCCGCGGTCTCCACCCTCTCTGGCTGAGGTGTGGCACGTGGGACGGCGGAAGTCTCCGGGCATATCAGCAGAGCCCACTAGGAAATGTGCGCCCACCGGTCCTGTGCCCTATTGTCGGTGTGGTAGTCCTACACCGCTCTCGTCCTTACTTTGACATGAAGCGAATACCTGGTGGGGGATTCAAGGGAAGGACTTGATGATGGGGAAACCTGTAGGACAGTTATGCACCGCTTAGTTGGACGTATGTAAATTTTTTTCCAAAATATGTTTTGATCCAAACGGGAAAAGCTGGAAATATTTTAAAATAAAAAGTTTTAGGATATCCTGTGTTCTCCTGACATTCCAGCTGCAAGGCACTGTTCAGACAGGATCTTTTGCCAGCAGAAGGGTTAAAAGGAGAGTGGTCCTCGTCTTTAAATTGTAAAACGGCGACAGAAAGCATGTCCTTTTTTTTTTTCCAGTTGCATACGGGGGAAAACAAACCACATCAGGGTCACATATGATTTCATTTGTTCTGTTCCATTGTGCTCCTTTAGAGCAGAAGAATTTTTGTGGCAGTTTTCTGAGGCAAACCCAAAAGTGGATCCAACAGGAAACAGAAGTGTAAGGCTCCTTTCACAGTGAGCGAGTTTTCCGCGCGGGTGCAATGCGTGACGTGAACACATTGCACCCGCACTGAATCCTGACCCGTTCATTTCTATGGTGCTTTGTACATGAGCGTTGTTTTTCATGCATCAGTTCTGCGTTGCGTAAAAATCGCAGCATGTTCTATATTCTGCGTTTTTCACGCAGCCCTGGCCCCATAGAAGTGAATGGGGCTGCGTGAAAAACGCATTGTATCCGCAAGCAAGTGCGGGTGCGATGCGTTTTTCACTGATGGTTGCTAAGAGATGTTTGTAAACCTTCAGTTTTTTTATCAGTTTTTTATCACACGCGTGAAAAACGCATCACACCCGCGCGGAAAAAAACTGAACGCAATCGCAGACAAAACTGACTGAATTTGCTTTCAAAATAGTGCGAGTTTCACTGAACGCATCCGACCCCAATCCGCAACGCCCGTGTGAAAGGGGCCTTAGGCCTCTTTCACACGAGCGTGACGGATGAGGTCCAGATACGTTCAGTGAAACTCGCACCATTTAGCAAGCAAGTTCAGTCAGTTTTGTCTGCGATTGCGTTGTTTTTTTCTGCGCGGGTGCAATGCGTTTTGATGCGTTTTTCACGCGCGTGATAAAAAACTGAAGGTTTACAAACAACATCTCCTAGCAACCATCAGTGAAAAACGCATCGCACCCGCACTTGCTTCGAGGTGCAATGCATTTTTCACTGAAGCCCCATTCACTTCTATGGGGCCAGTGCTGCGTGAAAAACGCAGAATATAGAACATGCTATGATTTTCACGCAACGCAGAACTGATGCATGAAAAACAACGCTCATGTACACAGACCCATTGAAAGGAATGGGTCAGGATTCAGTGTGGGTGCTATGCGTTCACGTCACGCATTGCACCCGCGCGGAAAACTCGCTCATGTGAAAGGCCTAAGGTTATTTTCACACTTGCGTTAGATGATTCCAGCAGGCAGTTCCGGAAATCCGTATGCAAACGGATAGCATTTGTTTCCGGATGCGGATCCGTCTGACAAATGCATTGAAATACCAGATCCATCTCCGGTGCCATCCGAAAAAAACGGATCCAGTATTTAATTTTTTTTGCATTTTTAAAGATCTGCGCATGCACAGACTGGGAAGCTGGATCAGTTTTTCCGGAATACTTGGTACCTAATCCGGCATTAATACATTTCAATGGAAATTAATGCCGGATCCAGCATTCTGGCAAGTGTTCCGGAATTTTGGCCGGAGAAAATACCGCAGCATGCGTAAAAGTGACTGAACTGAAGACATCCTGATACATACTGAATGGATTGCTCTCCATTCAGAATGCATTATGATAAGACCTCATGCACACGACCGTGCCGTTTTTTGCGGTCCGCGGATCCGTTTTTTGCAGGGCTACGGAACGGAGTCCGCATCTTTTGCGGCCCCATTGAAGTGAATGGGTCCGCATCCGAGCAGCAAAAACTGCGGCTCGGATGTGGACCAAAACAACGGTCGTGTGTATGAGGCCTAAAACTGAAGAGTTTTTTTCCGGTATTGAGCCCCTGTCACGGAACTCAATACCGGAAAACTAACGCTAGCGTGAAAGTATCGTAATGCTAGTTTAACACCAGCAGTAAAGAGATCTGACAGGGAACAGCCTGCCGGCGTTACCTGAATGCCTGCCAGCTCTGTTAACTATAATGTGGAGCTGCAGCCCAGGTAGGGTTGTTGCGGATATCGAAATTTCGATACCCAATCTATACTTTTGTCCCGGTATCGATACGATACCGGGATTTCCATTTTTTCGATACTGGCCTTCTAACGCAGTCTAGTATCACAGAACATGAGCGTGCTGCTGTCGGCGCTTTCATGTTCCCTCAGCAGCACAGGGGAGAAGGAAGCAGTGTCTCCCTCCCCCCTGTGCTGCTGCTGCCGCTGCCACCAATGGGGAGAGAGGGGCAGAGGAGGGGAGGGCGCACTGCGCCACCAATGATAGTACTTTTCATGGGTCCGGACTTTAACCACCTCAGCTCCCCTAGTTTAAACCCCCTTAAAGCGAACCTGTCACCATGATTTTGCGCATAGAGCTGGGGTCATGGGCTGCTAGATGGCCACTAGCACACCTGCAGTTCCCAGGTCCCATAGCTCTCTGCGCTTTTATTGTGTTAAAAAACCGTTTTGAGTGATATGCAACTTACCTGATATGAGTCCTGTAGCCGGAGATGAGTCAAGCGTCAAGGAGCCCAGCACTGCCCCGCGTCCTCCGAATCTCCTCCTTGCCGGCTGACGTCACAGAGCTGGAGCGCCGAAATCTCGCGATGCGCAAGCTGGCGCATGCGCAGTGTCGGCATCATGTTCATTCCCTGTGCTGGCATCAGCACAGGGAACGAACTACGCATGCGCTAGCTCGCGCATCGCGAGATTTCGGCGCTCCAGCTCTGTGACGTCAGCCGGCAAGGAGGAGATTCGGAGGATGCGGGGCGGTGCTGGGCTCCTTGACGCTTGACTCATCTCCGGCTACAGGACTCATATCAGGTCATTTGCATATCACTCAAAACGTTTTTTTAACACAATAAAAGCGCAGAGAGCTATGGGGACTGGGTATTGCGGATGTGCTAGTGGCCATCTAGCAGCCCATGACCCCAGCTCTATGCGCAAAATCATGGTGACAGGTTCGCTTTAATGACCAGAACACTTTTTACAATTCTGCACTACACTACTTTCACCGTTTATTGCTCGGTCATACAACTTACCACCCAAATGAAGTTTACCTCCTTTTCTTCTCACTAATAGAGCTTTCATTTGGTGGTATTTCATTGCTGCTGACATTTTTACTTTTTTTTATATTAATCAAAATTGACCGATATTTTTGCAAACAAATTACATTTTTCACTTTCTGTTGTAAAATTTTTCAAATAAAACTACATTTCTATATAAATTTTTCTCTAAATTTATTGTTCTACATGTCTTGAATAAAAAAAAATACAATAAGTGTATATTTATTGGTTTGGGTAAAAGTTATAGCGTTTACAAACTATGGTGCAAAAATGTGAATTTACGCACTTTGACTTTCTGAGCACCTGTCATGTTTCCTGAGGTTCTACACGCCCAGACAGTAGAAACACCCCATAAATGACCCCATTTCGGAAAGTAGACACCCTAAGGTATTCGCTGTCTTTTTACATATACCCATGCTGGGTGAGAGAAATATCTCTGTAAAAGACCACTTTTCCCATTTTTTTTATACAAAGTTGTCATTTTACAGAGATATTTCTCTCACCAAGCATGGGTATATGTAAAAATACACCCCAAAACACATTGCCCTACTTCTCCTGAGTACGGCGATACCACATGTGTGACACTTTTTTGCAGCCTAGGTGCGCAAAGGGGCCCAAAGTCCAACGAGTACCTTTTTAGGAGGGCATTTTTTGACATTTGGATTTCAGACTTCTTCTCACGCTTTAGGGCCCCTAAAATGCCAGGGCAGTATAAATACCCCACATGTGACCCCATTTTGGAAAGAAGACACCCCAAGGTATTCCGTGAGGGGCATGGCGAGTTCATAGAAGATTTTTTTTTTTTCTCCTCACAAAGTCTCCCTTTCCGCTAACTTGGGACAAAAAGTTCAATCTTTCATGGACTCAATATGCCCCTCAGCGAATACCTTGGGGTGTCTTCTTTCCAAAATGGGGTCATTTATGGGGTGTTTGTACTGCCCTGGCATTTGAGGGTCTCCACAATCATTACATGTATGGCCAGCATTAGGAGTTTCTGCTATTTTCCTTATATTGAGCATATGGGTAATGAGATTTTTTTTTTCCGTTCAGCCTCTAGGCTGAAAGAAAAAATGAACGGCACAGATTTCTTCATTCGCATCGATCAATGTGGATGAAAAAATCTCTGCCAAAAAATTTACAAAAAAAGAAAAGGAGGGTAAAGGCGTCTGCCAGGACATAGGAGCTCCACCCAACATCCAAACCCACTCAGCTCGTATGCCCTGGCAAACTCGATTTCTCCATTCACATCAATCGATGTGGATGAATAAATCATTGCCTCGGCAATCGTATATTTTTTACTGCACAGGAGAAATCTCGTCTTGCAGCGCCGCATACACCGACTTTGTGTAATCTGACAGCAGCGCAATGCTTCTGTCAGAAGGCACATCAGTGCTGCAGCTAGTCGATCGGTTGGTCCACCTAGAAGGTTAAAAAAAAACAGGCCGCAACGCAATAAATTTATTAACATTAAAGGGGTTGTCCGGGATCAAACATTTTTTTTTAAAACTGCTTACTCACTGTTAGTAGCCAAATCTATCTTCCTAAGATGTTTTTAGGTAGCTTTTGCGCTGCTGCATGGCTCCTACAGTCCCCAGCAGACTGTTTACATATCTGTTTATGTATGCCATCACTTCCTGCTGCAGTGCATTGTGGCTCCCAGTGCAGATCAGCAGCTCCTGGTTTCTACAGTGTAAGATCACCACCCTGCACCCTCCCCCCTCATACATATTCAGCCTCCTCCACATCATCCACGCCTCCATACATCGCTGACAGCGTCACACTATAAGGCCTATTGCACACGACCGTATGGCTTTTTCAGTGTTTTGCGGTCCGTTTTTCACTGATCCGTTGTTCCGTTTTTTGTTTCCGTTGTGTTTCCGTTTTTCCGTTCCGTTTTTCCGTATGGCATATACAGTATACAGTAATTACATAGATAAAATTGGGCTGGGCATAACATTTTCAATAGATGGTTCAGCAAAAAACGGAACGGAAACGGAAGACATACGGATGCATTTCCATATGTGTTTAGTTTTTTTTGCGGACCCATTGAAATGAATGGAGCCACTGAACGTGATTTGCGGGCAATAATAGGACATGTTCTATGTTAAAACGGAACGGAAAAACGGAAATACGGAAACGGAATGCATACGGAGTACATTCCGTTTTTTTTGCGGAACCATTGAAATGAATGGCTCTGTATACGGACCGTATACGGAACGCAAAAAACGGCCAGTAAACGGAAAAAAAAAACGGCCGTGTGCAGGAGGCCTAAGGGCCACGCTCACACATCTATCCATAAACATCGCTGACAGCGTCACACTATAAGGGCCACGCTCCCACATCTATCCATAAACATCGCTGACAGCATCACACTATAAGGGCCACGCTCCCACATCTATCCATAAACATCGCTGACAGTATCACACTATAAGGGCCACGCTCACACATCTATCCATAAACATCGCTGACAGCGTCACACTATAAGGGCCACGCTCCCACATCTATCCATAAACATCGCTGACAGCGTCACAAGGGCCACACTCCCACATCTATCCATAAACATCGCTGACAGCGTCACACTATAAGGGCCACGCTCCCATATAGATTCCTAAACATGACTGAGAGCTTTACACAATTATAGCAGCTTTGAAACAAAAAAATATTGTTTTAGTGTGTCCATAGTCTGAGAGACACCGTTTTTTTATTTTTTGACTGATTGTCTTAGGCTACTTTCACACTTGCGGCAGTGTGATCCAGCGGGCAGTTCCGTCGTCGGAACTGCCCGCCGATCTGCCGCTGACTGAAAGCATTTGTGAGACGGATCCGGGTGCGGATCCGTCTCACAAATGCATTGCAAGGACGGATCCGTCTCTCCGCTTGTCATGCGGACCGACGGATCCGTCTTGTAAATTTTTTCACATTTTTACCGATCTGCGCATGCGCATGCCGGAACGACGGATCCGGCATTCCGGTATTCTGAATGCCGGATCCGGCGCTAATTCATTCCTATGGGAAAAAATGCCGGATCCGGCATTCAGGCAAGTCTTCATTTTTTTTCGCCGGAGAGAAAACCGTAGCATGCTGCGTTTCTCTCTTTTGCCTGATCAGTCAAAACGACTGAACTGAAGACATCCTGATGCAAACTGAACGGATTACTCTCCATTCAGAATGCATGGGGATATACCTGATCAGTTCTTTTCCGGTATAGAGCCCCTGTGACAGAACTCTATGCCGGAAAAGAACAACGCAAGTGTGAAAGTAGCCTTAGGGATTCATTTTTTGCGAGTTGAGGTGACGGTTTGATTAGTACTATTTTGGGGGACATGCGCCTTTTTGAACGCTTGTTGTTGCACTTTATGTGATGTTAAGTAAAAAAAAAGGCTTTTTTTAAAACAGTTTTTATGATATTTTTTAAGGTGTTTTTCGGACATGGTGTGTAATGTGATATATTTATGGAGCCGGTTGTTATGGACAAGGCAATACCAAATATGTGTAGGTTTTTTTATTCATTAAATTTTTTTTATGTAATAAATGAACGGATAAAAGACAATTTTTATTTTATTTTTAATTCCAATTTTTTTTTTCACTTTCAATTTGTTTGCACGTTCACTTGTTTGCACGTCCCCTTTTTTTCAGTTTAACTTTTTTTTACTGTCACTTTTTTTCACTTTTACTTTTTTTTCATTCCCTTTTTTAATACTTTCACTTTCATACAGTGCATTGCAATAGTCATCTATTTCAATGCACTGTATTGTCAGTGCTACTTTTGCACTAACAGTGCTCCAGACTAAAAAAAAATACCTAGTAGCCATTGGCTCCTGAACTGAAAAATTTAGGAGCCAAATCAAATTTTTAGTCGCCAAATCAAAACCGAATCAAAATTTTGGTATCGTGACAACGCTACGCCGATCAGATCGGATTAGGGTTGTTTTGAAACCAAAATTTTGATTCACTTTCGTCACCATAAAAAAGTATTGCGATACTCAATACCGCGCAAAAAAAAAAAACACCAAAAAAAGCTGCGTGCATTTCGCATTTTATGAAACATTTGGCCCATAATAGAACAGTCCTATCCTATTTTTTGGGATGACAAGGTGACTAAAAAATGGCGAATGCTCACCGCATAGGAGATATTTTTTAATAATTTAATAGTTTGGACAGTGCTATGTAATATGTTTATTTATTTATTGTTTATATATTTTATATGTAAAATTGAGAAAGGGGGGATTTAAACTTAATATTTTAGGGTACTTTCACACTAGCGTTTTTCTTTTCCGGCATAGAGTTCCGTCACAGGGGCTCTATACCAGAAAAGAACTGATCAGGCATATCCCCATGCATTCTGAATGGAGAGTAATCCGTTCAGGATGTCTTCAGTTCAGTCATTTTGACTGATCAGGCAAAAGAGAAAACCGCAGCATGCTACGGTTTTATCTCCGGCGAAAAAAACTGAAGATTTGCCTGAATGCCGGATCCAGCATTTTTCCCCATAGGAATGTACAGTGGAGGAAATAATTATTTGACCCCTCACTGATTTTGTAAGTTTGTCCAATGACAAAGAAATGAAAAGTCTCAGAACAGTATCATTTCAATGGTAGGTTTATTGTAACAGTGGCAGATAGCACATCAAAAGGAAAATCGAAAAAATAACTTTAAATAAAAGATAGCAACTGATTTGCATTTCATTGAGTGAAATAAGTATTTGAACCCTCTAACAACAAAAGACTTAATACTTGGTGGAAAAACCCTTGTTTGCAAGCACAGAGGTCAAACGTTTCTTGTAATTGATGACCAAGTTTGCGCACATTTTAGGAGGAATGTTGGTCCACTCCTCTTTGCAGATCATCTCTAAATCCCTAAGGTTTCGAGGCTGTCTCTGTGCAACTCTGAGCTTGAGCTCCCTCCATAGGTTTTCGATTGGATTAAGGTCCGGAGACTGACTAGGCCACTCCATGACCTTAATGTGCTTCTTCTTGAGCCACTCCTTTGTTGCCTTTGCTGTATGTTTTGGGTCATTGTCGTGCTGGAACACCCATCCACGACCCATTTTCAGTTTCCTGGCAGAGGGAAGGAGGTTGTCGCTCAGGATTTCACGATACATGGCTCCGTCCATTTTCCCGTTAATGCGAATAAGTTGTCCTGTGCCCTTAGCAGAAAAACACCCCCAAAGCAAAATGTTTCCACCCCCATGCTTGACGGTGGGGACGGTGTTTTGGGGGTCATAGGCAGCATTTTTCTTCCTCCAAACACAGCGAGTTGAGTTAATGCCAAAGAGCTCTATTTTGGTCTCATCAGACCACAGCACCTTCTCCCAGTCACTCTCTGAATCATTCAGGTGTTCATTGGCAAACTTCAGACGGGCCTGCACATGTGCCTTCCTGAGCAGGGGGACCTTGCGAGCCCTGCAGGATTTTAATCCATTGCGGTGTAATGTGTTTCCAATGGTTTTCTTGGTGACTGTGGTCCCTGCTAATTTGAGGTCATTAACTAACTCCTCCGGTGTAGTTCTAGGATGCTTTTTCACCTTTCTCAGAACCATTGACACCCCACGAGGTGAGATCTTGCGTGGAGCCCCAGAGCGAGGTCGATTGATGGTCATTTTGTGCTCCTTCCATTTTCGAACAATCGCACCAACAGTTGTCACCTTCTCTCCCAGCTTCTTGCTAATGGTTTTGTAGCCCATTCCAGCCTTGTGCAGGTCTACAATTTTGTCTCTGACATCCTTGGACAGCTCTTTGGTCTTTCCCATGTTGGAGAGTTTGGAGTCTGCTTGATTGATTGATTCTGTGGACAGGTGTCTTTTATACAGGTGACTAGTTAAGACAGGTGTCCTTAATGAGGGTGACTAATTGAGTAGAAGTGTCTAACCACTCTGTGGGAGCCAGAACTCTTAATGGTTGGTAGGGGTTCAAATACTTATTTCACTCAATGAAATGCAAATCAGTTGCTATCTTTTATTTAAAGTTATTTTTTCGATTTTCCTTTTGATGTGCTATCTGCCACTGTTACAATAAACCTACCATTGAAATGATACTGTTCTGAGACTTTTCATTTCTTTGTCATTGGACAAACTTACAAAATCAGTGAGGGGTCAAATAATTATTTCCTCCACTGTATTAGTGCCAGATCTGGCATTCAAAATACCGGAATGCATAGTAGAAGGTCAATATAATAAACATTGGTGGCGCAGTGCGCCCCCCCAACACCCCAGTATAATAAACATTGGTGGCGCAGTGCGCCCCCCCAACAACCCAGTATGATAAACATTGGTGGCGCAGTGCGCCCCCCCCATATAATAAACATTGGTGGCGCAGTGGGCCCCCCCTAAATATAATAAACATTGGTGGCGCAGTGAGCACCCCCTCAATATAATAAACATTGTTGGCGCAGTGTGCCCCCCCTCAATATAATAAACATTGGTGGCGCAGTGCGCCCCCCCTCAATATAATAAACATTGGTGACGCAGTGCGCCCCCCCAACACTCCAGTATAATAAACATTGGTGGCGCAGTGCGCCCCCCCTCAATATAATAAACATTGGTGGTGCAGTGCGCCCCCCCTCAATATAAAAAACATTGGTGGCGCAGTGCGCCCCCCTCAATATAATAAACATTGGTGGCGCAGTGCGCCCCCCCTCAATATAATAAACATTGGTGGCGCAGTGCGCCCCCCCTCAATATAATAAACATTGGTGGCGCAGTGCGCCCCCCCCAACACTCCAGTATAATAAACATTGGTGGCGCAGTGCGCCCCCCCTCAATATAATAAACATTGGTGGCGCAGTGTGCCCCCCCTCAATGTAATAAACATTGGTGGCTCAGTGAGCCCCCCCTTAATATAATAAACATTGTTGGCGCAGTGCGCCCCCCCTCAATATAATAAACATTGGTTGGCGCAGTGCGCCCCCCCTCAATATAATAAACATTGGTGGCGCAGTGCGCCCCCCTCAATATAATAAACATTGGTGGCGCAGTGCGCCCCCCCTCAATATAATAAACATTGGTGGCGCAGTGGGCAGTGCCAATGAGGGTTAAAAAATAAAAAAATAATTAACTCACCTCCTCCAATTGATCGTCTCCTGTTCTTTCTTCAGGACCTGTCAAAGGACCTGTGGTGACATCACTGTGCTCATCACATGATACATCACCATGGTAATGGACCATGTGATGAGCTCAGTGACGTCACCACAGGTCCTGAAGAAAGAACAGGAGACCGGCAGCTACGCGATCAACTGGAGGAGGTGAGTTAATTTTTTTAAATTATTTTTAACCCTCATTGGCACTTCCCACTGTGCCACCAATGTTTATTATACTGGGGGGGGCGCACTGTGCCACCAATGTTTCTTATACAAATACAGGAGGCGGAATCAAATAGCCGACACCCGACCTTTGTGTCAGGGAGCTGCGATCAGCGGCAGTTAACCCCTCAGGTACCGCACCTGAAGGGTTAACTCAACTGCTGCTGATCGCAGCTCCCTGTCACAGAGGTCGGGTGTCGGCTATTTGATTCCGGCACCCGCCTCCTGTATTTGTATTACAGGTCAGTTATCTTTATTAGTGGCACAGTGGCCACAACCCCCCCCCCCCCCCCCTCCCGTCTCTTCTTATTGGCGGAGGCGGCGGCAGCAGCAGCACAGGGGGAGGGGGAGACTCCTCCACTGCGCTGCTGAGAACGATCATCTCCTGTGCCCCGCCGCTGTATTGAGCAGAGCTGCGGCGGCGGGTCTAGTCGCAAATGGCTCTAAGTCGCATTAGCGACCATTTTGGTCGCCATCTGGAGCCCTGACTAAGGCTAATCAGACCTCAGGGTCTGATTAGCCTTAGGTCCATAGCAACCAGGACGCCTTTGTTAGGCGTCCGGTTGCCATGGCAACGATCGCGCCGCTGCAATCGCAGCAGCAGGGGCGCGATGGTAGAGAGAGGGAGCTCCCTCCTTCTCAACCACATGGATCTGGATGCCGCGGGTGTTAGCTGTTACAGAGTGTTAGCTGTTACAGTTACAGCTAACGCTCTCTGCTGATGGCAGCGGCTCCGTTCCTGAGCCGCTGCCATCAATATCGGCACCACAAGGAGGGGACGCATCGGGGGGGGGGGGGGGGGGGCATTTGTTATATATGGGACAATGGGGGCAGAAAGGAGTGGAGCATTTTAGGGGAGGCACTTTATTTCACTTTGACGTCACTGGACTGGAGGGGCGGAGCTTAGCGCAATCTTGGCCAGGAGAGTTACTGCCCCTCCTAGACTTTTGAATAATTAATTAGGCTGTCAGTGACGTCACCTGGCTCCCGGAGCAGCGGAAGAGGAAGCTTTCCTCCTCTGCAAGGACCCGGTACGTCACTGACTGAAAGGAATCAGTTACTTCCTGCCATAAAGGTTTTGGGTAAAAAGGGTACTTTTCCTTCTGAAACTTTTGCCGGCCCGCACTGCGCATGTGCGAGCCGAATAATATGCGCGTAATCTCGCGTCTCGCGAGATGATGCGCCAAGGAGGAATAACCCGGCCGCCCGCAGGACGCATCCCTGCGTTAGGCGGTCGGGAGGTGGTTAAGCAGCAGGCTACATAGAGCGGCGCCCAGGGATGTCCCAGCACTTACTATTATTCCTGGGCGCTTCTCCATTTGTGCGCCTGTGCCCCATTACCGTCTCCTGCAGTCCTGCTCCATATGCTAATTACTATCGGAGCAATGAGGAGGAGACAGCAGCTTCTCTAGTGGGCGTTCCTTCTCCTTGCGCTGCGATTGGACAGCTCTACAGCCAGGGGGAGAAGGAACACCCACTAGAGAAGCTTCTGTCTCCTCCTCATTGCTCCGATAGTAATTAGCATATGGAGCAGGACTGCAGGAGACGGTAATGGGGCACAGGCGCACAGCGGGCGAACGGAGCTGCGCCCAGGAATAATAGTAAGTGCTGGGACATCCCTGGGCGCCGCTCTATGTAGCCTGCTACTTAATAAAGTCCGAACCCATATAAGGTACAGGTGGTAGGTTCCGGCAGCAGAATCGCATAGCCGGCACCCTGCCTCTGACAGGGAGCTGTGATCAGCGGCAGCAGTTAACCCCTTAGGTGCGGCACCTGGGGAGTTAACTGCCGCTGATCTGCTGCCAGTACCCGCCTCTTGTATTAAGGGTTAATTATCATTGGTGGCGCAATGCCCCCTCAACCCCCCCAGTATTATAATCATTGGTGGCAGTGGCCACAGGGTCCCCTCCTCATTGGTGGTGCAGTGGCAGCTTCTGATCGGAGCCCCAGCAGTGTAATCGTGGGGCTCCGATCAGTTACCATGGCAGCCAGGGCGCTACTTAAAATCTATAAACAATAAATAAATAAACAAGAAAAGTTTAAGAGACGCACAGGACTAAGGAAAAATAAGGAGGAGGTGCTACCAGTAAAAGAGGATCCGCCCTTCCTCTAAAAGTGAATAAATAATGGTAAAAAGTATACTGGGCACACTCGCTTATGCAGAATCATACATTTTATTAATAGACATATAAAATAGAATACAGTCAATTGTTCTAAAAACGCATATAAAAATACAATCAAACAGTATATGAGCACATTAGTACAATAAAACCATTATTCAGTAAAATGGGATAAATAGATATTAAGTTGTTGGCAATAAATACAAATAGATTGAATGAATGTAGCCAGCCGTGATGGGGCTGAGGATGGAAAATGGTCAGTCCATATAGCGAAATAACTGGATATCCCAACTGGTGGCTTGCGCTAGTTATATGACTAGCCTCACAAAGTCATATATAATTCACAGTCCCGATTCGTTAGAGGAGAGTAATATTACTGTGGTCAAAGCAATTGACTTAGGTGAGTATACTCGCGGCGTCCCACTTATACTCACTGTGCAGTGCGGTTCTTTGTGCTGGTTACTTGGAGATCAATACCGTTCTCGGCTACTCCTGCAGCGGCTGGATGATGCTGTGCCTTTTTGCCGTGTCCTTACAGTCCTCTGGCTACCGCTCCGTAGTGGCAAGGAGCCGGTCAGCACTGGGGCTCACAAATGCTTTTTCCCCACGTCGGCTGGTATGCGACACACTCCTCGTGTGTTTGCGCTTGTAGCCGCCGGCGTGTCAGGGTTTGGTGAGATACGGAATTTTCAAAGAGTTTGAATTACCGCACGGCTTTGGATAGTTCCAGCACGTCCTTCTTGGGGTTGCTCTGGGGGTCTCTTTACCAAACGCGTTTCGGGGTACTTGCCCCTTCTTCAGTGGTAGTGACTCCTCCACAAATGTCTGCTTTTATAATGCCATACAAATTGTAATTATTCAAACACATGGTGATCCTCCTCATTTTACTCAAAGACTGATACGGAGTAAAATCCATTCCATTCAGTTCCACCCAATTATCCACAGTAAAGCTTGAAATCCAACTAACATTCTACTTAATTCACGTTAATATTCGCCGGTTCCTATATATAATACATTCCTGTATATGATTATTGTGTTTGTTTCATTTCTTTTGTTTTCCATCAGACAGATTTATATATTTCATTAAATCCATTTATTTTCAAAAAATCCCTTGCGGTATCTGTGCGGTATTAATAAATAGCCAGGGGATTATAAATAGCAATTTAAATAGCGGTAATTCTTTATTATCCCCTGTCATTTTCATGTAACTGCAATATATAGATAATAAAAAAATAATAAAAATGATAAAAATACACCAAAAGTGGGATGACCCTGGTCATTCCCAGGAATTGGGGCGTTAACCCCCTAGTAGCCAAATATAGTAGTGGTTTCATGTTACTTCATTTTATCTTCCATATCCCACTGTTACGATTTCCTATGGGGACCATATACATCATTCCCAACGAAAAGAGACTTTAATATTTTTTTTTTTTTAAATATAATTTATTAATTAATTTAACTAAAAATACTTCCATTCTTCTTCATCATTTGGAAAACAGGGTGGATTGAAACTTCCCCAACTCAGGGAATAAGATGTTGGGTGGGGGTCCCCCATGAAGGGCCGAACCCCCCAGGAAAGAGAAAAACCTGGGGGGTTCGGCCCTTCATGGGGGACCCCCACCCAACATCTTATAATAAAATACGTGGCTTTTTTGTTTTATTTTATTTTTTGCGTGGTATCGAATGCTATCGAGTATCGCAATACTTTTTTATGGTATCGAAACCGAATCAAATATTTTTTTTTTCAAAACCAAACAAATACCGCTATCCGCATTATTGCGGTAGGATCTTTATCGGTCCCTATAATAGTTAATGGGGCTGGTGGGGATTCAGGTAGCGACTGGCAAGGCCGGACCCAGAGAGCTCCAGCAGGCTGTTCACTGTCGGAACGGCCTGCCTTATCTCTTTACCGCTAGTGTGAAACTAGCCCAAGTCCTTTCCTTTATATTTCCTATTCCCTTCCAACACACTACTGGCTTTGGCTCAAAAACTGCCACAAAATGCTGACACCACCCTCATAGATGTAGAACAATGAAAATAACAGAAGCGTTAAATCCATCAATCCTTAGTGACCAAGCCAGGTGTGTAATTTTAGGGTAGAATAGCTATGTAAAGGTACTGTGTAGAGGGAAGTGCCAGATAGGTATATATATATATTTGTATATGTATATACAGTACAGACCAAAAGTTTGGACACACCTTCTCATTCAAAGAGTTTTCTTTATTTTCATGACTATGAAGGCATCAAAACTATGAATTAACACATGTGGAATTATATACATAACAAATAAGTGTGAAACAACTGAAAATATGTCATATTCTAGGTTCTTCAAAGTAGCCACCTTTTGCTTTGATTACTGCTTTGCACACTCTTGGCATTCTCTTGATGAGCTTCAAGAAATAGTCCCCTGAAATGGTCTTTAAACAGTCTTGAAGGAGTTCCCAGAGATGCTTAGCACTTGTTGGCCCTTTTACCTTCACTCTGCGGTCCAGCTCACCCCAAACCATCTTGATTGGGTTCAGGTCCGGTGACTGTGGAGGCCAGGTCATCTGGCGCAGCACCCCATCACTCTCCTTCATGGTCAAATAGCCCTTACTTTCAAAGTTTTCCCAATTTTTCGGCTGACTGACTGACCTTCATTTTTTAAAGTAATGATGGCCACTCGTTTTTCTTTACTTAGCTGCTTTTTTCTTGCCATAATACAAATTCTAACAGTCTATTCAGTAGGACTATCAGCTGTGTATCCACCTGACTTCTTCTCAACGCCACTGATGGTCCCAACCCCATTTATAAAGCAGGAAATCCCACTTATTAAACCTGACAGAGCACACCTGTGAAGTGAAAACCATTTCAGGGGACTACCTCTTGAAGCTCATCAAGAGAATGCCAAGAGTGCAAAGCAGTAATCAAAGCAAAAGGTGGCTACTTTGAAGAACCTAGAATATGACATATTTTCAGTTGTTTCACACTTGTTTGTTATGTATATAATTCCACATGTGTTAATTCATAGTTTTGATGCCTTCAGTGTGAATCTACAATTTTCATAGTCATGAAAATAAAGAAAACTCTTTGAATGAGAAGGTGTGTCCAAACTTTTGGTCTGTACTGTATATATATATATATATCCATTAATCCCTAATTGTATAATTGGGGTAAAATTGCGGCCTGATACTACACATTGTAGGGTGCTCTATATCTTATCTATCTATAACTATATCCGTTAATCCCTAATTGTGGAATTGGTGTGAAATTGCAGCCTAATACTACAAGTTTTGGGGTGTTTATATATTTTTTTCTCTCAAAGTACATCCATTCATCCTTGATTCTGGGGTAAAATTGCGGCCTGATACTACACATTTTAGGGTGCTCACGTTCCCATATATAAGTACATCCATTCATCCTTGTTTGGGGGTGAAATTGCGGTATGACACTACTGCACTTTTGCTCTCACAGTTACAGTATGTCCGACAGACAGGTGACAGACCCTTCTAAGGGAACAGGCAGTGACCAAAATCTTTCTGGAGCTTGTAGAATTAGCATCAGAAGAAGGGGGGTGGTAGCAGCAGTCGCAGAGACAAGCCAGAGCTGCCAGTGTCATCCAGCGGCCGTGTTTTGACCAGCAACCTAACTGTCCTTGAATGGTTGACTCGGTCTTCTACCTCATCTCAAGTGACATCAGCCAGGAGTAGGTTAGTTCCTCTGACACCATGATTAGTTGGCATGGCCTGGGAACAAGCTCTCTGACCCCACCTGTCTTGAACCTGCTTCTTTCATTTTCGTCTCCTGCTCGAGAAGCATTGAATACCGTCTACTGAGCTCCACTTTTGAGCGAGGACAAGCTTCTACAGGACAATCAGCAGCTACTGCCCAGCCAAGAAGTGGAGGAGAGATCCGCTGCTTCCTCCGGTAGATGGCCAACTAGCGATGATGAGGGTTGTTGAGAGCTGGTGTGGCGAGTGTTCAGGCATATAGTCCTGAGACTGGTGAGGGTGACATCAGTAACGTGCAGACAATAGCGGATGATAATGTAGCCAACCGCACATGGGAGTTTGGTGAAGATGGGTGCTGCATCATCATCAGGAAAAGAGGGTGTCAGCTTGCGAGTGAGGCAGCGGCCAAACATGCCCCAGGTTGACCGTTTGCTATGCATGAGCCTACATTTCCGCAAAGAACTAGCGGTTCACGGAGGCAGCGGCATCAGGCAGTCAGCACAGAGTGGTGGTGGGGAAATGCCCTACTCATGGTGTGGGAATTTTTCTGTGGGAATTTTTCATCAAGCCGCCGGAAGACGTCAGCATGGCCATTTGTAGAATGGGCAGAAGGTGAAGAATGGCCAGGGTGCCAATGTTGGCACCATGGCCCTGCGTCAACACGTGCAGCATCACCATAAAGTGGCCTGGGAAAACTGTGGTGCTACTGTAGTGGTACAGTGTAACATAACGTGAATTCAGCAGATTTGAGAATGAATAACTTATGCAGGCTTAGTAAATAAATATATTTACTAAGTGAATAGTAAAAAGTAAATAATCATTAGCCTAAATATGGGGTAGGGTTCGTTAGGTCATGCTATAACACATGGCTGTCTACCACGTTATAACACATGACTGAAACCCCAAGGTGTTCAAGAGATAGGGTAACCAATACTTACATCCTACCTAGGATGAAGTGCCTGGTTGAATCCCAATTCATTTGTTAGTACAGGCCACACTTATTCTCATTAGCCCCTCCTCCAGTGTGCATCACGCATGTCTCTGACATAATGTGTATCAGCACAATGGGGAATGTCTACTACCTCTAAGCCACTTCATTACAAGAAAACTTGTAAACTATTACACAGAGTATTAAAAGGAATTAAAGGGGACAGAACCAATCAGTACTTAAAAATGCCCTTACTATACATACAGCCTAATGCAGCAACGGCAGCATCACTCAGTGGCCCACACCCCATCATCTACTGGTCCTGATGCTCCTGCATCTACTCCTGATCACTTGTTTCATCGATCGATCACCAAAGAGATTGCAAAAAGACAACAGTATGCGTGCACTCATCCAACGGCGCAGAAGCTGAACGTGCTCCTAGCCAAGTTGCTGGTACTACCGCCCCTCCCTTTCCATGTGGTGGACTCCACACCTTTCAGAGAACTGATGGCTTGTGTAAGTGTCAGCTACTGGAAACACCAATTTACATTGCGCTGCATTGCTAATCATAAGGTTTCACACAGACTATGATGTCTTCCTACGGCCACAAGAGGCCACTGTGTCGCTGAGTAAGACAGAAATGAAAGTTATTGCTCCTAGAGGAGTTAAAGTTCCCGGGCAGAGAGAGCTGGAGAGCTGCATCCTTGCTGAGGTGTACAGAGAGAGTCTGCTGTTGTGGGACAGAGCTACAGGGACTATAAAGTTATTTTTACTGGCTGCTGTGGCACAGATCAACAGAGACTGCAAAGTGTGTTCCAGAGGAGCAAAGTGTTCAATTCAGAGACTTGTGACAGGACGGGTTACTCCTGTCAGAGCTGTACTTTGTGGATGAAACATAAAAAAAGGTTTAACCACACACAGTGTTTCACTGCACTTTAAACTGCATCATGAAAAGAACCCAAAAGGATTGATATTTGCAGGAATCAAAGTGGTCAAAACACACTGGCGTGGGGGTGATGCGGTAGCGCAGATTAATCGCAAGGAAGTCGAGTGGATATACCGACTAAAGACACTGCAACCAAAAGGGTTAAATGCAGAGTTTGATATAAAATCATGTTTGGTATGATTGTATTATCCATTCTGTGAAAGGGATCCAATAGGGATATACAGGTCCTTCTCAAAAAATTAGCATATTGTGATAAAGTTCATTATTTTCTGTAATGTACTGATAAACATTAGACTTTCATATATTTTAGATTCATTACACACAACTGAAGTAGTTCAAACCTTTTCTTGTTTTAATATTGATGATTTTGGCATATAGCTCATGAAAACCCAAAATTCCTATCTCAAAAAATTAGCATATTTCATCCGACCAATAAAAGAAAAGTGTTTTTAATACAAAAAAAGTCAACCTTCAAATAATTAAGTTCAGTTATGCACTCAATACTTGGTTGGGAATCCTTTTCCAGAAATGACTGCTTCAATGCGGCGTGGCATGAAGGCAATCAGCCTGTGGCACTGCTGAGGTGTTATGGAGGCCCAGGATGCTTCGATAGCGGCCTTAAGCTCATCCAGAGTGTTGGGTCTTGCGTCTCTCAACTTTCTCTTCCCAATATCCCACAGATTCTCTATGGGGTTCAGGTCAGGAGAGTTGGCAGGCCAATTGAGCACAGTAATACCATGGTCAGTAAACCATTTACCAGTGGTTTTGGCACTGTGAGCAGGTGCCAGGTCGTGCTGAAAAATGAAATCTTCATCTCCATAAAGCTTTTCAGCAGATGGAAGCATGAAGTGCTCCAAAATCTCCTGATAGCTAGCTGCATTGACCCTGCCCTTGATAAAACACAGTGGACCAACACCAGCAGCTGACATGGTACCCCAGACCATCACTGACTGTGGGTACTTGACACTGGACTTCAGGCATTTTGGCATTTCCCTCTCCCCAGTCTTCCTCCAGACTCTGGCACCTTGATTTCCGAATGACATGCAAAATTTGCTTGTTGCTTTGCAACAGTCCAGTGCTGCTTCTCTGTAGCCCAGGTCAGGCGCTTCTGCCGCTGTTTCTGGTTCAAAAGTGGCTTGACCTGGGGAATGCGGCACCTGTAGCCCATTTCCTGCACACGCCTGTACACGGTGGCTCTGGATGTTTCTACTCCAGACTCAGTCCACTGCTTCCGCAGGTCCCCCAAGGTCTGGAATCGGTCCTTCTCCACAATCTTCCTCAGGGTCCGGTCACCTCTTCTCGTTGTGCAGCGTTTTCTGCCGCACTTTTTCCTTCCCACAGACTTCCCACTGAGGTGCCTTGATACAGCACTCTGGGAACAGCCTATTCGTTCAGAAATTTCTTTCTGTGTCTTACCCTCTTGCTTGAGGGTGTCAATGATGGCCTTCTGGACAGCAGTCAGGTCGGCAGTCTTACCCATGATTGCGGTTTTGAGTAATGAACCAGGCTGGGAGTTTTTAAAAGCCTCAGGAATCTTTTGAAGGTGTTTAGAGTTAATTAGTTGATTCAGATGATTAGGTTAATAGCTCGTTTAGCGAACCTTTTCATGATATGCTAATTTTTTTAGATAGGAATTTGGGGTTTTCATGAGCTGTATGCCAAAATCATCAATATTAAAACAAGAAAAGGCTTGAACTACTTCAGTTGTGTGTAATGAATCTAAAATATATGAAAGTCTAATGTTTATCAGTACATTACAGAAAATAATGAACTTTATCACAATATGCTAATTTTTTGAGAACGACCTGTACAACACCGTGTGAGAAAGGAAGATTAAATATGCTGTAGCCACTATGTTGAATAATAATGAAATAGATGAATGTCGACGTTCAATGAGGATACTCCTCGCACCTGTTGGAAGAGGATGCGTGCTGAATAAATGGGGTTGTAAACTCCAGATTGGCTGACCGTAACATGTGACCATTTTATGAATGAGAAATGTGGATATATAGGTATTAATAGAAACGAAGGAGTAATTTTGTGTCTTTTACTGTGAATCTTATTGTGGGTTTTATGGGTCGAGATAAGAGGGTGTGGGTCAGATGGCTGCTGAAGTGTTTTATATTATGTTATATTATAATGGAGGGTGGGGGTTTAAAAGGACATGACGAAGCTTGAGTGCGAAACCCGGGTCGGGCAGCGGAGTGTTACTACCAGGATTTTATATATGCTATGAATTTTAGCTAGTTTGTGAGTATAATAAACCACAAGTTGTTTTACCTGTATCCTAAGTGCTTCACTATGGTGTGATTTTTTGGTGCCCTGCAGAGGAATCCAGTAGGCGTGCTTGGAATCCAGAGCAGGGAAGCACTGTTATCCTGTATCAGTTCGGTCGGCTTACAGCACGGTTGGAAAATATTCCTTGTTCAGGCAGCGCTGTTCTTTACTTTAACGCATTGGAAACTGGTTGACCCACAACACTACAAGGACCTGCAGCGCAAGTATTCAGTAGTATCTAAAAGAACTACATGACTGACTTTCTTTTATCAGACACTGGACTATGTGGATGCCTGCGCCTGCAATCTAGAGAGAAAGAGAGAGGAAAAGACCGCGCTGGGACAAGCAAGCGACCGGATCAGGAGCCAGACTGCACCTGCCGTCACGTGCCGGACCAAGACAAGCAGCTACCTGCAAAACTGTGAGTGTGCACCGGTGCTAATCTGTGGTAGGACATAGAGCAGGAGACTTAGTCAGTGCGTTTTAGGAACATGCCCTGATTAGCAGGGGCAGACAGGAGTATATTATAGGAGAGTAGCTTGCATTTTTTTATGTGTTTGCTGTTTAGAGCGCATTTTGTTTGGATGCAAAGTTCAGTTATCCTTTCTGTAAGTTTATGTAAACCTGTTTATACTGTTTCTGTCATGTGTCGATTGCGCCTCTGGTGCATCAGCACAATACTATTAATCCGATTGTCCAGCTGTTGCTTCAGCCTCCTTGTCTGCTGTACTGTATTCGACTACAGGACTGCAGGATGAACGATATCATTCCACTCCTTCACGTCCTGGAGCAGATGCTGATAAATATGGCTGGCCAGGGGACAAGAGACTAAGCGCCTACATCTCACTGCAACCTGAGCCCCGTGGGGGCTGAACTGGAGGAGGAGGAAGAGAAGGAGGAGGATATTCATGCACAAGCAATGTATACAAAAATAGGTGTTTTTTCTGCACAAGTGACAGGAGAGGAGCAAGAGGAGCTACATGGCGATGAGGATGAACAGGCAGGTGACCCTGACACACCTTGGCAGTATGCAGTGGAGATGGAGACAGGGAGTCCCTCCAAGTTTCTTGGGCAAATGGCCAGATGCATGCTGAGTTGCTTGCGTAGTGACAGCCATATTATCACCATTCGGCAGAGGAATGACTACTGGCTCTCCACCAGGTTAGACCTTCGCTACTGGTCCAAAATGGGGCCTTTTTTCCACTGAGAGGGTGGATAAACTCAACTACTATTTAGACATCCTATGTAGTCAGTTGGCTGCTGCCTATGTGTGCCATCACCAATCCTCACGAAGGTCTGAGTGGGGGGCCCTCTGCACTCATGTTCCACTGCCATGGCTTCTGGGGGGGCAGGACCAGCACCAGCTCCATCAGCAGGAACTTAAATCTGAAGTCTATAATGAACACTTTTCTTCACCAGTCTAACCACCCACCAGCAGCAGCAGCAACACATGGAGCAGAACCTGAACTAGCAGGTGGTGGCATACTTGGACTGCACTCTGAACCTCACATTCAACATCCCCTAGACTACTGGGAAGCCAAACTTTATTTCTGGTAACAATTGGCCAAGTTTGCCCTGGATAAGCTTTCCTGCCCTTCCAGTTGTGTGGCATCAGAGCGTTTGTTTCATGTGGCTGGGGGCATAGTTACCCCAAGGAGAACTTGCCTTTCCACCGAAAATGTGGAGAGATTGACCTTTGTGAAGATGAATCAGGCGTGGAACAGCCAGGATTTCCACACACCAGTGCCTGATGCATCAGACTAGATCATTTTGGGTGCCACACCCAAACTTTGTGAAAAGAGACCCATTTCTTCTGGCAACCTGCTTCAGCCACTATTCTTATGCTGCCACCCACCTGATGCCATGTTCTCATACTGCCACCCATCATCTTGTGCCGTTACTGCCACTGCTGTTGCCCCCCACCTCCCCACTCTGTTTCTAGGCCACTGTGTCAACTCCTCATGCGGTTGCCACCTCACCAGTCTGTAACTGAGCCATTGTGTTGACTCCACATGCGTTTGCCACCCTCACCACTGTGTGACTGACCACTATGTTGACTCCTCATGCGGTTGCCACCTCACCAGTCTGTAACTGAGCCATTGTGTTGACTCCACATGCGTTTGCTACCTCACCACTCTGTGATTGGGCCACTTTGTTGACTCCTCATGCTGTTGCCACCTTCCCCACTCTGTTATTGGGCCACTTTGTTGACTCCTCATGCTGTTGCCACCTTCCCCACTCTGTTATTGGGCCACTTTGTTGACTCCTCATGCCGTTGCCACCTTCCCTACTCGGTGATTGGGCCACTATGTTGACTCCTCATGCGGTTGCAAATTCACCTGTCTGTTCTAGGGTCACTAGAGCCCTTGTTTGGTCTTCTTGACATCACAGTTTATTTTACCTTTCTTCTGATCCATCAGAAGAACCGAAAAATGAAAAACACAATGAATCCTGTCTTTAAGGCCACACTGTTAATATTTTGCATCAGGATTTGATCATGGTTTGGAAGCCAAAAGCAGGAGTGGGTCCAAAACACAGACAACAACATGCAAATATTCCCTGCAGATGTCATCTCTATTTTGGATCCACTCCTGTTTTTGCCTTACAAATACTGATCAATTATTGACCAAATACTGACACTGTGAAGTCAAATGCTCAAAAGACCAGATCTTTTTAATTTTTTTGGGTTGTTCTTCTGACGTATCAGAAGAAGGGAAAAATAAACTGTGACAGTAACGCAAACTTACTAATGACACCCTCACCACTCTGTGACTGGGCCACTACTTGCATCAGTGGCTAACAAAATAGATTATCAATTAATCTATGTGGAAACAGCAGTAAAATGTGACCGCTCTTTCCCACTTTAGTAGAATCAGTGACTAACAGAAAAGGTTAACTAGCAATCAATGTAGACACCTCACATACAGTGAAAGTGATACAGCTCTTTCCCACTTTAGTAGAATCTTTTGCCATTTCACTGTTAAGTACATTATAGCTGACCCTAACATTGACTGAGTTCACACTTCAGGTATTTGGTCAGTTAATTCCAGCAGTTACTGTATGGTGAGCCAAAATCAGGAGCCAATCCTATTCTCAGATAAGTTATCATGAAAAGATCTGCACCTGTTCTGTGTTTTTGACCCATAACTCACCACATTCATTTTACAGCTGATTAAAGAAGTGCTTTAAAGGCATGTGTTTGCACTGCCAACATGGCTTAAAAGAACCTTTTTAATTTTTTTTCACCACTACTTTCACCACTGTCTCCATATCCTTCTTTTGTTCCACTAAAGAGTCATTAGGACACAGGTCTTGCAGGGGCGCAGTGCTTTTTTCTGCTGTATGCTTTTCTTTTGGTTTAGCTAGGAATGTGTCTTGCCTGCACGATGATGCGCACATGCTTATACAGTATGAGTCCTGAATGGCATACTGACGCACAGTAACTTTTTCACTACCAGAAAGGAGCAGCTATGCATGTTGCTGCAATGCACAGTGATGTACACTGAGATACACTCTCCCTGTGGGCCGGGAAATAAGCTGATTTATAATACGCTTTGTGACTAATAAATTTGGAACAAAGTGAATAAAAAAATTAAAATAAATTGGCTTAGCGTACGACTCAGATTTTTTAAAACTTCGCTCATCTCTACTTGCTACACTCCCAGCATAGTTTCTGAGGATATTTCTGGGTGGCAGTGCAGGGACAGGGTGAAGGAAGTGACGTTCTGAAAGCCTTTGAAAATCCTTAAATTCAAAGGCTTGTTCTGGGGCGGGGGACTCAAACAGGAGACTCTCAACCACCTTTTCCTGAAACTCCAAAAAATTGAGTGTTCTTTAGGCCTTTTTAAATAGAACAAAAGCATTATAGGTAGCAATTACAGTTGAGCGGACACCTGGATGTTCGGGTTCGAAGGGCTCAGTCGAACCTCACAAAAAAGTTAAAGTTCCGGACTAGGGTTGAGCAAACCCGAACTGTAAAGTTCGGGTTCGTACCGAACTTTAGGATTTTTGGACCCCGGACCCGAACATTTCTGTAAAAGTTCGGGTTTGGGTTCGGTGTTCGGCCATTTCTTGGCGCTTTTTAAAAGGCTGCAGAGCAGCCAATCAACAAGCGTTTAACTGCGTGCCCTTAGAAGTCATCACAGCCATGCCTAATAATGGCATGGCTGTGATTGGCCAGTGCAGCATGTGACTCAGCCTCTATATATGCTGGAGTCACGTAGCGCTGCACGTCACTCTGCTGTGCTTAGTGTAGGGATAGGATGCTGCTGCTGTGAGGGAGAGAATAGGACAGAATCTTTAATCAGAACTCCAATTGAACTCAGCGATCTACATAGATTTAGTTGTGTGGGTGCAGTGCACAATATTTTTACCCTGCCCTGAGCCCAGTGACAGAGAGAACTTTTATCCGTCTGTTAGTTAGGTGGGCGGCGGAGGCGGCCATTTTATGCAAGCTATGCACTGCATATGTGCTTTTGTGATATTCAAATGCAAGCTTGAAATACTGCAATAATAATCTGGTTTAAAAAAAACACACCCTTTTTTGACAATATCCTACATCTGGTGCCTTTGCAGCATTAGTCAGTGTGCAATTTAAGCTAGAAATACAGCTATAATTTTCTGGGTTTTAAAAAACACCCTTTTTGAACAAAATACTTAATACTGCAGCCTTTGCTGCATCTGTTATTGTTAAAAACAAGCGTGAAATACTTTAATAATTTTCTGGCTTAGAAAAAACACCAATTTTTGGCAATACACTCCATTTGGGGCATCTGCCGCATTAGTCAGTGTGCAATTTAAGCTAGAAATACAGCTATAATTTTCTGGGTTTTAAAAAACACCCTTTTTGGGCAAAATATAAAATTTTACAGTCCTTGCTGCATCTGCACGTGTGAAATTCAAGTGTTATATACTGCTGTCATATTCTGTTAGTAAAAAGACACCCTTTTTGGGCAAAAATCTTTAATTGCGGCCTAGTCTGCATCTGTACGTGTGAGATACACCCTTTAGATACTGTGTTTCTATTCTGCTATTAGAAAAACACCCATTTAGGGCAAAAAAACTACATTTTGAAACCTTTGCTGCATATGTCAATGTGAGATACCCCCATTTAGATACTGTTGTTCTATTCTGCAATTATATATTATATCTTAAATTTGAGAAATATGAGGAGAGCGTCAAATAAGGGACATGGCCCGGGCGTGGTGCTGCTGGTGGAGCTCCTGTTGCAGGGAGAGGACGTGGTCGATCTTTGCCAGCTACACGCACAAGTGAAACACCTTCCTCAGGTGCGAGTAGGCGACAGAACCTGCAGCGGTATTTGCTTGGGCCTAATGCGGCTCTACGAATGGTGAGGCCAGAACAAGTACAGATGATAGTAGATTGGGTTCAGTGGCGTAACTACCGGGGAAGCAGGGGAAGCAGCTGCTTCGGGGCCCGGGCTGCCAAGGGGTCCCGGCAGCATGCGTGACAGTTTATTTTCAAGTTAGTCAAATATCGATTCTTGTCTTAATGTTCAGGGCTCCTTCACAGCAGCTGACCAGGCCCCCTCGCTAATGTGATCTAATCTTACTGTCTCCTAAAGTCTTCTGATGTGTCTTGGATTCGAACCCACAACCTCTAATGTAGCAGTGGCAAAGCATTTACCCTCACAACCATAAAGGCTGCAATACAACTGATTGAAAAAACACCCAGCACTGCTATATCTCTATATGACAGCTGTCCCAGCACACTCAGCTCTGCTATATCTCTATATATGAGCAGCTGTCATGTGTATAGATGTACACTTAGCCAGCTATAACAGTAGAAGTCTCATATTTTTTCAGTCAGCAGCAAGGCAGCTGTTATGGTTTTGTGGTTAAATGCTTTGCCTCAAGTTAGTTAAATATGATCGATTCTTGTCTAAGGGCCCCCTCGCTAATGGGATCTAATCTTACTGTCTCCTGAAGTCTCATATTTTTTCAGTCAGTGGCAAGGCAGCCTTTATGGCTGTGTGGGTAAATGCTTTGCCTCTGATACATAAAGGTTGTGGGTTCGAATCCCAGCAGAAACTTTTCTGAAATACAAGCACTGACTCCATATATGGACATACAGGGCGGGACACAGGAAGAGGCTGCATCGCATCGCTGACATGGAGGTAAGTAGAAGTGTTTATTTTATTTTTTTAATACCCGACTGTTACTGCCATGGGTGGAGCGGGGGGCACTTGATACTGGCACATGGGGGGAGAGAGGCACCTGATACTGGCACATGGGGGGAGGCACCTGATACTGGCACATGGGGGGAGGCACCTGATACTGGCACCTGGGGGGAGAGGGGTTGGCACCTGATACTGGCATCTGGGGGGGGAGGGGTGGGTTGGCACCTGATACTGGCACATGGGGGGGGGGAGAGGCACTTGATACTGGCACTTTTTTTGTGGGATGGGGGGATGGCACTGTGATACTGGCACATGATGGGGGGGGCATCTATGGGGACACTTGCTGGCACATTATTGGGGGGCATTATGGGGGACACTAGGCCAGCAGCCTATCAGAGGCCGGACACTGAGGAGCATCTACTGGGGCACTATATATGGGGCATTTTATACTGGTACATTATGGGGGGCACTAGCAGGAAGGGGGGAGAGGAGCACTATGGGGGAATTTACTGGGGGCACTATATAGGGGTATTTTATACTGGGACATTATGGGGGCACTATGGGGACATTAGCTCAACTGGGGGCATTACAAGGGGGTATTTTTGCCCTGTCACATTATAAGGAGAATTATTACTACTGGGGGGGGGGCATTATGGTGGGCTTTATTACTCCCCCATGGTATGACCCCCTAGTAGCAGCACCATCCTCTCCCTGCTCTGCTATCCCTCTGCCCCTTCTCCAAATCCTTATTATGAACTCTTTCTCATTAGGATAAAGCACAACATCAGCTCCGCCGAGCCCCCGGCCAAAGTGTTGAAGTGGTGTCCGAGATCCCCAAGGGTCAAGTAACTAAGTTTTCATATGAAATATGTTTATGTTATACACATATAGCATCCACTGTGCCACACAATATACAGTATACCGCTACACTGTGCCAAAGGAGTGGGGTTTACACAGGAGGAGGGAGGTGCGAAGCGCGCTGGAGGGGCCCTTACAAATATTTGCTGTGGGGCCCAGTCACTTCTAGTTACGCCCCTGATTGGGTTGCTGACAGTGCCTCCAGTTCCTTCACATTTTCTCCCACCCTGTCTCCTGCTGAAAGATCAGAGTTGGCACCTGCAGCCGATGTCCATTAGTCTTTTACCTCACCCTCTTGCAAATCAGCCAAACAGTCTGTGCCCCAAGTCATGCAGCAGTCTCTTCTGCATTTTGATGTCTCTGTTAGCAGGGTTTACCAGGGCCATCCACCGAGCCCTGCCCCAGAAGTGGAAGACATTAAGTGCACCGATGCCCAACCACTTATTTTTCAAGATGTGTAAATGGGAGGACCACCGCAGCACGTCTCGGATGATGACGAAACACAGGTGCCAACTGCTGGGGCTTTCGAAAGTGTGCAGACAGACAAGAAGGACACGGGTAAAGACTGGGTGGAAGATGATGTGGAGGACGATGAGGTCCTCGACATGGAATCAAGGTCATGCGAGTGACCTGTGTAGTTCGGAGGAAGAGTCGGTGGTTGCACAGAGCCACCAGCACAGCAGAAAAGGGAGCAGGGTGCAAAAGCGGAGCGGCCGTCCCCTAGACAGTACGCCTGCTACTGCCCCCCGCAGCAAGGGACAGAGCACACCAAAGCCAGCTCCAAGGAGTTTCCTGGCATGGCAGTTCTTCAGACAATGTGCTGACGACAAGACATGAGTGGTTTGCATGCTGTGCAATCAGAGCCTGAAGAGAGGCATAAACGTTCTCAACCTGAGCACAACCTGCATGACCAGGCATCTAAGTGCAAAGCACGAACTGCAGTGGAGTAGACACCTCAAAAACCAAGAAAGGTCTCTGGCTCTTCCTGCTTCCTCTTCTGCTGCATCCACCTCTGGAGTGACAGTGCCACCTGCTACCTCGCAAACAGAGGATCTGCCAGAAACACCACCATCTGGGTCACCAAGCATCTCCACAATGTCCCAAGGAAGCGTTCAGCTCTCCGTCTACCAAACACTGGACCGGAAGAGGAAGTACCCCCCTACCCACCCGCGATTGTGCTGATTACTGGGTGGCCATGCTGCTAAATCCCCATTACAAGGACAACGCATCCCGAACCTGAACCCCATTGAAGTCAATTGGGACCCGAACTTTGGAGAACTAAAATGGCTCTAAAAAAATAATGGAAAGGGCTAGAGGGCTGCAAATGGCATTAAAATGTGGTTAAGAGCATGACAAGTGGAAATTACTTAAAATAAAATAAAATACATTAAAAATAATAATCTTGATCTAGGAGGACGAGGTCCATATGGAGTAGGAGGCTGAGCAGGTGGTGGATGTGGCGGTGTAGGTGGAGGAGGCAGCCAACACTGGTTTTTGGTTTAAAAATATTTTTTTTTTGTTTAAATTAGGGTACACCCCAAAACATTGGGAAATCTAACCTGTGATAACCCCCTCTTTCCGTGCTAAACAAACGTTCAGACAATACAATGGCTGTAGGGCAGGCCAGCACCTCCAAGGCGTAAAGGGCAAGCTCAGGCCATGTGCCCAATTTGGAGACGCAGAAGTTGAAGGGGGCAGACCCATCAGTCAGTACATGTAGGCGTGTGCACAAATACTGCTCCACCATGTCGCACGTCCCTGTGATGTCCACGATTCAATTGGATATCCGCTCTATTAACTTTCGATGTTCTTTTATGCGCCTACCATGTTGATCACGGTTAGCGGCGAATCAGGGTTCCACACCAGAGAGGGAGCGTGAGAAAGAGATACCACATCCAAGGGAGGCCAATGTCTCCAATGTGATCGAGTGAAAATGTGGGACAAGCTGTTAAAGTTGAAGCATCGAATAAAAGGAGGGGGCGCGTGTCAATTAAAGACGAATTTTTGAAATTTAATTCCCTGTCACCCATGCAGAGCAAAGGATTTTCATCGCCAAAAATGGGTTGTCACCCACCAGTGGAACAGACTATTTTTAAAATTTCGGTCCCTGTCACCTATGCAGAGCAGGGGTTTATTCACGGCAAAAATATATTTCCTTGTCCACTAGGTAGAGCAGGGGTATATCACATCCAAAAATTTGTGAATTTCACCCGACAATGTAACAAACAAATTTGTAAAATTTATTAACCTGTCCACTAGGTAGAGCAGGGGTATATCACAGCCAAAAATTGGTGAATGTCACCCAATAATGTAACAGAAAAATTAGTGAAATTTATTAACCTTTCCACTAGGTAGAGCAGGGGTATATCACAGCCAAAAATTGGTGAATTTCACCCAAGAATGTAACAAATTAGTGAAAGGTGGAGGTCCATATGGAGTAAGAGGTTGAGGAGGCGGTGGACGTAACGGTGTAGGTGGAAGCTGCGGTGGAGGAGGACGAGGTAGCCAACACTGTTTTTTGGTTTACATTTTTTTATTAGGGTACACAACAAAAGAGTGGGAAATATCAAAAATACAACAATGAGCAATTGCACTGTAGTAGAACAATGGCTGGTTAAGGCCGGTATACATGTCTATTCTGCACAAGGTACGGACAAGTCGTGTGGGATCCATGCCTGGTTCATTTTAATGAACGTGAGCTTGTCCACATTGGCTGTGGACAGATGACTGCACTTGTCTGTGATAACGCCCCCTGCCATGCTAAACACACGTTCAGACAACACACTGACTGCAGGGCAGGCCAGCACCTCCAAGGCGTAAAAAGGGCAAGCTCAGGCCATGTGCCCAATTTGGAGACCCAGAAGTTGAAGGGGGCAGACCCGTCATTCAGTACGTGTGGGCATGTGCACACATACTGCTCCACCATGTTGGTGAAATGCTGCCTCCTGCTAAGATGTTCCATATCAGCTGGTGGTGCTGGTTGTTGTGGCATTCTGACAAAGCTTTTACACATTTTGGCGATGCTAAGACTGCCTTCTGAGGTGCTGGTGGTGCCCCAGCTGCGTTAGCGACCTCTTCCTCCTTCTCTGCCTTCTCCTTGTGCTTCCACTGTGCCCCCGCTGTCAGGTGGGAATGCCACCAACAGCGCGTCTACCAGCGTGCGCTTGTACTCGCGCATCTTACGATCGTGCTCGAGTGACGGAATTAAGGACGGTACGTTGTCCTTGTAATGGGGTTCCAGCAGCGTGGCCACCCAGTAATCAGCACAAGTTGAGAACGTTTATGCCTAGCTTCAAACTCCGATTGCACAGCGTGCAAACCACTTGTGTCTTGTCGTCAGCACATTGTCTGAAGAACTGCCAAGCCAGGGAACTCCTTGGAGCTGGCTTTGGTGTACTCGCGCATCTTACGATCGTGCTCGAGTGACGGAATTAAGGACGGTACGTTGTCCTTGCAATGGGGTTCAAGCAGCGTGGCCACCCAGTAATCAGCACAAGTTAGAATGTGGCCAACTCGGCGGTCATTGCAGAGACACTACAGCATGTAATCGCTCATGTGTGCCAGGCTGCCCAGAGGCAAAGACAAGCTATCCTCTGTGGGAGGTGTATCGTCTGTGTCCTCTGTATCTCCCCAGCCACGCACCAGTGATGGCCATGAGCTGGTCTGGGTGCCACCCTGCTGTGAACATGGTTCCTCCTCATCCACCACCTCATCATCCTCCAGAACTGTACCCTGGCTGGACAATTGTGTACCTGGCGCTTGTGGGTGCAGGAACCCACCCTTGGAGCCACTTGTAAATGACTGGCCTGAAACCCTATGAAATGATTCCTCCTCCTCCTGTGCCACATCCTCTTCTATCATTGCCCGAAGCGTTTTTTCAAGGAGGCATAGAAGTGGGATAGTAATGCTGAGAACGGCATCGTCGTCATTGGCCATGTTGGTGGAGTAGTCGAAATAGTGCAACAAGGCACACAGGTCTCGCATGGAGTCCCACTCATTGGTGGTGAAGTGGTGCTGTTCTGATGAGCAACTCACCCTTGCATGCTGCAGCTGAAACTCCACTATCGCCTGCTGCTGCTCGCACAGTCTTGCCAGCATGTGCAAGGTGGAGTTCCACCTTGTGGGCACGTTGCATATGAGGCGGTGAGCGGAAAGGCCGAAGTTACGCTGCAGCGCTGACAGCCGAGCAGCAGCAGGGTGAGAACGCCAAAAGCATGCACAGACGACCCGCACTTTCTGAAGCAGCTCTCACATATCGGGGTAATTTTTAAGGAACCTCTGCACCACCAAATTCAGCGCATCCGCCATGCAAGGGATGTGCGTCAAACCGGCTAGTCCCAGAGCTGCTACGAGATTTCGCCCATTATCGCACACCACCAGGCCGGGCTTGAGGCTGACTGGCACCAACCACTCATCCGTCTGTTGTTCAAGGCCCGTCCACAGCTCCTGTGCGGTGTGGGGTTTGTCCCCCAAACAGATACATTTTAAAACTGCCTGCTGTCGTTTACCCCTGGCTGTGCTGAAGTTGGTGGTGAAGGTGTTACATTGACCGGATGAAGAAGCGGAGTAGGAGGAGGAAGCAACAGGAGGCAAACTGAAGAGCCCGCTAATCCTCGGTGGTGGAAGGACATGCGCCAAACTGCTATCCGCCTCAGGCCTAGCCACCATTGCATTTACCCAGTGTGCTGTTAGGGAGATATAACATCCCTGACCGTGCTTACTGGTCCTCGTATCCATAGTTAGGTCGACCTTGCCACAGATGGTGTTGCGCAGTGCACACCTGATTTTGTCCCCCACTTAGTTGTGCAGAGAAGGGATGGCTAGCCTGGAAAAGTTGTGGCGGCTGGGCGCAATATACTGTGGGACAGCCACCGCCATAAGGCTTTTAAAACTATCCGTCTCCACCAGACGGAATGACACCATTTCAAAGGCCAGTAATTTTGAAATGCTGGCATTCAAGGTGAGGTATCGCTGGTGGGTAGGGGGGTACTTCCTCTTCCGCTCCAGTGTTTGGGAGATGGAGAGCTGATTGCTTCCCTGGGACATTGTGGAGATGCTTGGTGACCCAGGTGGTGGTGTTGCTGGCAGATCCTTTGTTTGCGGGGTGGCAGGTGCCACTGTCACTCCAGAGGTGGATGAAGAGGCCGAGACTGCAGCAGAAGAGGAAGCAGGAGGAGCCAGAGACCTTTCTTGGTTTTTGAGGTGTCTATTCCACTGCAACTCGTGCTTTGCACTTAGATGCCTGGTCATGCAGGTTGTGCTCAGGTTGAGAACGTTTATGCCTAGCTTCAAACTCCGATTGCACAGCGTGCAAACCACTTGTGTCTTGTCGTCAGCACATTGTCTGAAGAACTGCCACGCCAGAGAACTCCTTGGAGCTGGCTTTGGTGTGCTCGGCTCTGTGCTGCGGTGGGCAGTAGCAGGCGTGCTGTCTAGGGGACGGCCGCTCCGCTTTTGCACCCTGCTCCCTCTTCTCCTGTGCTGGTGGGTGTAAGGCAATTTGGACTCTTTGCCTATTTGTGTCCCTGACACAAGACTTTCGGTGGTAAGCTTGAATTAAGTCTTTTCCGGTACCAGGAGAATGAATCAGATTGAACATCAAACACGTGTCTAGTTCTAATTCACTCTGGTTTATTAACTGCTTGAAAACATTTAATATAGGGGAGGGTTGACCCTCCTTTACATCCAATCATATGTTAGCATTTGTCTTAACCTATAGTATGAATACACATGAGCTCTGCATTAACATAATAGATGACTCATAGTAACAACAGTTAACCAATCAGGTATAACACATGGGCTAGTATACTTTGAGTGAGAATGACCTTGGAAGGTAAGACTGTTTAAACAAAGGCATGTATGGGCCTCTTCTAAAATGCACAGGAAGTTTCTCAAATTCCACAAAAAGGGGAACTTGAAACAGTGCACTGGCCAGATGTAATCGTAATACACATTGCTAAAACAGACAAAATGGAGTTACTTATACCCCATCAATCCCCTCTTAGAACCTTATATATATATCTTATACTATATGGTTCTTTCTCTGTTCTCTCTTAGTTTGCTTGAAAGCCTTTAGATATTCCATATACCCTTCAGGAGTATAATCCTCAGGCTTTGTTGAGGTTGTGTTTTCCTCTTCTACCTCTACCAGAGTATAGAGGAATGTTGAGTGTACCCCTCTTTCGGCCACATTTTTACATATGGCAAAAAGGGAGGGCACACACTGTAGACAACAGCAGAGGCACACTATTGCAGCGACCACGGCGAGTGCCACTCCTAAAACATACCTTATTTGACCAAATTCAGGTATCCAGCCAAAAAGCCAGTCCCACCATCCTTTGTCAACATCTTGTTTTATATGTTTTATCATCTCTTCTAGTTGGCCTATTTTATCTTTTATTCCACGGGAGTGATCTGATAAATTGAAACAACACATCCCTGCGAACGCTGAGCATCCTATACCATGTTGAAGCAATAAATAGTCAATAGTTGCCCTATTCTGCAAGATAGCCTTTTTATATGATTGTATATCCAGCAGCATATCTTGCAGAATTGCACTAGTGACATTTATCTGTTTTACCATAAAACAGGCAAGTTTTGATATTGTCCTGTGGTTATATATGGCCAACCCTGGTACCCTTATCGTAGATACCCCTAAACTCATGTATTCTGCTCTAGAGAGGAGATTCACATTATAGTCACAATTTTCTGGTAGCTGTAGGGAAGTGTCTCTCATGTGTCGTGTCTGCATTGCTGGGAATAGTGGTATCATTGCTAATGTCAACCTAGCTATTGTACAGGGTCCCTCTGTAATATTGGCTGGTATATATGTGTGACTAGTATTTCCACAGGCCAATACCCATCCTGTTGGTAGAGGTACATGTTTGTCTAGGGATGGTACTGTTTTTGTAATATTACATTGCATATTTTTTCCTGATACTATCTTTTTTACAACTATCTAGATCTCTATATAAATATTTGGCTTAGTCTTGTTCTAATCCAACTAGATAATCACAGCCTGTTGTAAACAGGGATATACCATATATATATGATTCAACTTAAAGGAGAAACGGTATTCAACAATATCCTTTAAAATATGGGTAATTTTATTAAATGACATAAAAGACATGTACACAGAACACATAAAACAAACATAAAAGCAGAGACCATACAGAGTGCCATACAGCCTATCCTCATAGGCATCAATATGTACTGCTATTAGCTAGGTGAGAGCTGTGTGAAAGCATGCAGGTCAGCATATAATTATCGCAGCTGCCTCTGGATGCACTCTCAGCTATCTAGCTTACAAGTATAACATACATATGGTGCAATTCTACATGGTATGAAGAAGCAATTAAGCGAAACGTGCGTCGAGGAGCACGCCATACAGCATCTACCCACATCTACCTATCGCTCCATACAGGGTAAGAACTTTGAAATCAGTAATGACCCGTGAGATTGATATGATGGTGTGAACCACCGCATTACCATCTTCATACCATGTAGAATTGCACCATATGTATGTTATACTTGTAAGCTAGATAGCTGAGAGTGCATCCAGAGGCAGCTGCGATAATTATATGCTGACCTGCATGCTTTCACACAGCTCTCACCTAGCTAATAGCAGTACATATTGATGCCTATGAGGATAGGCTGTATGGCACTCTGTATGGTCTCTGCTTTTATGTTTGTTTTATGTGTTCTGTGTACATGTCTTTTATGTCATTTAATAAAATTACCCATATTTTAAAGGATATTGTTGAATACCGTTTCTCCTTTAAGTTTAGTCTTGTTCTGCAGTTTTGCTTGTATGCAGGGAGGCAATAGTTTTTCATCACAGGTGAAATTATAACATATTTCTGCTGCTGTAACAAGAGCTGTAATTATTTCTATCATATTACTTTGCAGAGTCTCATATATAGGACAATTATAACAAGTATGATAAGGATTTACATATCCATATTTAACATCATGATCCTCCAAATCTGTGTCATTCCATTGGGAATGTAGGAGCCCCGTCCATACATCTACTGGGGTGGGGACTGCTACCAGACATGTCTCCAAAATGTTAGATGCAGATAAAGTGGTTCGGAGACAGAAATCAGTTAAGTTCAGAGTTTTGGCCAGGTACAGCCATAAGTTCTCCTTCGTCTTCCACAGATTGTCTTCCCCCCTGCATTCCGTTTTCAGGTATGTCTGTCTGTTCCACAGCCGTGGGACAGTAAGTAGGAGACACAAAATTGCAATTATTAAGGCACTGCATCTCAGCCATCTCGAGGAATTTCCCGACTGCGTCATCTCTTTGGGGGTCAAGGCTGTCTGCCTCCGTTAGTACCCCTTCTGTATCTTCTCCAAGGTCAAGGCTGTCTGCCTCCGTTAGTACCTCTGGGCCTCGTTGGATGTCAGGGCTGTCTGCCCCCATTAGCACCTCCTGTTTTTCTCTCACAAGCTTCACTCGGGTGGCGTGGATCCAAATTGGAGATTGTTCAGTCAGCACAACTGTTCTGGTTACTGCAACCACGTTAGTAGGTGGGCCATATACGAAATCACCTTGAGCTCTTCCTTTCTTCAGTGTTTCGACCACTACCTCATCCCCCACCCTGTATGGGTGGGTGGGTTCCTGTGGAAAAGAGGGAGACTTACAAGCAACTTTTTTCTTCAGTGTTACTGAGGACCTTGATCAGATTAGTAACATACTCCTCTCTGATCAGGTCCAAGTCCCCTTCCTGCACTACCAGGGGGTGTTTTGCCCATGGTGTGGGGAAAGGCCTACCCATTAGAATTTTAAAAGGTGACATCCCTAACTTCTTATTAGGCGTCATTCTAATGTCTGCGAGTATTATGGGTAGGATTTGTTTCCATTTCTCAAATGTACCAGCCGTGACCTTCCTGAGTTTGTCTTTAACTGTCCTATTCCGTGGAAATGTGCTATTAAGATGGAAGCACTGTGTTGGGGAATGCATAGCTTCCCCTCTTCGCAGACTAATCCTGTCTTAGGATTTTTCTGCAATACTGGATAACACCAGTCTTGCTGTTCCTGTTCAGTGGCATACCTTTGAAGATCAGTAAGCATTTGCGACATCTCAGGGGTTGGAGGTGCCAGACATGGCATCTCCGAATGGTTACACGGACCTGTGGGGTTGCATTTGGCCACTCATTTCGCCACCTTATCTGCCAGCGCATTGCCCTGTGAGACATGATCCTTACCATCTGCTGCCGTGAATCCTCTCCTCTGCCAAATCATACCATGGTCCCACACTACCCCATGTGCGTACCTACTCTCAATATAGATGGTGACAGGTCTGTCAGCATGTAGAATAAATGCACTAGTGAGTGCAATGAGCTCAGCTGCCTGCTGTGTTGAGTGTGGATGCCCTTGAGTAGGCCTACAACATCATGAGTGGTGTGCAAAATGGTGTAATGTCACATTGTGAAATAAGTTGCCAACTCTACCATCATAGCACAGGCTGCAAGAGAACACAGACATGCCGGCATCCCTTGAACAGGGGTGGGCATTACCTTTGAGAAAAATACACAAGGACGCAACTTGCCTCCGTTTTCTTGTGTCAGTACACACGCCATGGTTTTACAATTTTGGCGTGCAAACATGTGGAAAGGCATATTATAGTCAGGGAGGCCCAGCCCTGGACTCGACATGAGTGAACATTTCAGATAATCAAATGCATTGTACATTTCAGAATACCATTTAATCAAATCTGGATTTTCTTCCAGAGTGGCTTGCCTCAAAACATTGTCATAGTAGGAGCAATCAGGAATCCATTGTCTACAGTAGTTTATCATACCAAGGAAAGATAACATTTCTTACTTGGTGTGCGGGGTGACCAAACCCACAATAGACTGGACTCTTTCTGTGCTGATTCTCCTTTCACCTTTTGTGAGGACAAAGCCCAAGTATTCAACCTGCATTTTACACCATTGCATTTTCTTAAGTGTCACTTTGTGACCACATCCTGACAATCATTATAACAGTGATAAACCATCCTGAATGCTGGCCTCCGCTGACATGCTACACAGTAACAGATCATCGACATTGCAGCAGCACAGAACCTTGGGGGGGGGGGGTACCATGGTGTTAACATCACTTGGAGGACTATGCTGTACACTATAGGTGAATCAGCATATCCCTGGTGCATTTTGCACCAGGTCAGTTAACATCCCTCAAAGGAAAAAGCAAAAAGTAGTCTGGTTATCTTATCAACTGGGATAGAAAGAAATGCATTTTTCAGATCTATCACACTGAACCAAACAGCGTCTGCTGGAATGGCAGATAATAATTGAGTGACATCAGGTACAACAGGGGCTATAGGCACAATGATGTTGTTGATGGCCCTTAAATCCTGTACAAAGCGGGTAGTACCATCTGCCTTTGTCACTGGATTCACGGGCGTGCTGTAGGGTGAAATCACCTCTTCCAGGATTCCCTTTTGTAGGAATTCTCCTATCATTGGCCTAAGTCCATCAAGTTTCTCTTTTGACAGCGGGTATTGTTTCTGATATACTGAGATGACACCTGGTTTCACAGTAGCTGTGTAAAGTGTTCCATCTATGAATCCTGTGTCATATTCATTTGAAGACCATAATGCAGGGTTAATGTTATTAAGTTCTGGGTGGTCCTGTATGTTTGCAAGAATCAGTGGCACTGGTGTAGAGATTAGAATGAAACCTGAGTATGCTCTTATGTCCTGATTCTTTGCTGATACTTGCAAGTCAAGCTTAATGAACAAATCTCTCCCTAACAGGCTGACTGGGCAATCTAGTATAATGCTAAATACATGATCTGTGATGTATTCCCTGTCCATGGTCTCGAGTGGTAGTGAGTCCGTTTTGAAAGGTTTTGTCAAAACCCCATTAATTCACATAGAAGGCTCACACTTCCTTCCTCCCACTCTGAGTCATCTAAGTCCACCCCTTTTAGTCGGATGCTGTGGTCCTCCTTCTGTCTGTCATTAGTGTCCCAGCTGCCCATAAGAACAGAGCTCAGATGTTAAGCACAACACAACATGTAACACGTAACTGCAAACATTGAAACAAACAGATCTGACAATACAGACATGAACACACAAAGGGCCCATAAAAACTTTTCATTGACTTCAATAAAAAAAAAAAACGTACAGCTTGATCAATGCTGTTGGCACCAATAAAAACCCAAAACTTCCAAGAAAAATAAAATAAAATTCTCACTGCGCATATTATATGAAAACAAATACCGTACTCCATACGCATTCACATTTTCATGTACTCATTTTCACAAACAGCTCATAACCTCGCCCTCATACATAGAAACTGAATTGCATACACAGTTCTGCTAAAAACATCTCTCAGTCTTCACACATATTCAACTCCACTACAACTCAAAGCCACACCCATTCACATTCCACTGAATCATGTATCTTTCAACCCAGTCACACAATTTCTTTGTTTCATTCCAAAACTTGCAGCACAGACAAACACAGCTTTCCTGGAAACAGATAGCCACACCACACCCAGAATTGCTAATGGTCTGTCACTATTGTGCTACTTTTTCCAATGTCTTCTGGTCTTCACTCTGTGATTAATCAACTCTTATAAGAAGACAATATACATGTTATAATCATCTTATATACCATGTGGTCTTAGGTAGTGTTGCACATACATCATCACTTACTCTACATGATTCCCTGCCCCCTCTTTCCTGTGTCACTGCGTTTCTCTTATCTCAAGAATGTCTCTTTGTTTAAGGGGAAGTGAATCCGTCCATCACAGAACGTTCAACTTAAATATTCCTCAAAATTTTATAGATACTGCACCAAACAATACCTATCCATTAACTGACCATCTTTTACTGCTCTCATTTCTAATGCTAGGGCTATGGATCGTCCCTATTTAAACACACACATATCATTAGGGCAACAAAACTTAACCAGTTAATTTCTGAACATTTAACACAAGCCCTTTCTGATTGCAGACACTGGGGCACTTTCTTTCTTGCTAGTGCTATCAATTAACTTCCTGACACTGCTCTGTTTTCTCACTCACCAGAGCCCCCCCTTCACCATCAGAGGAGTTCTGATGTACACAGTCTGTAAGCTCTAACTTCACAGATTCTTACAGATTTTCATCCCCATTACCAGCCAGTAGTTAACCCAAAATACATCAATTTGACAATAACAGTGGGATGTGACCGTACACTTACCACCCGGTCAGTATCTCACACAAACAGATAATCTTATCACTTCTAAGATACTTATACTATATACAGGGAGTGCAGAATTATTAGGCAAGTTGTATTTTTGAGGATTCATTTTATTATTGAACAACAACCATGTTCTCAATGAACCCAAAAAACTCATTAATATCAAAGCTGAATATTTTTGGAAGTAGTTTTTAGTTTGTTTTTAGTTTTAGCTATTTTAGGGGGATATCTGTGTGTGCAGGTGACTATTACTGTGCATAATTATTAGGCAACTTAACAAAAAACAAATATATACCCATTTCAATTATTTATTTTTACCAGTGAAACCAATATAACATCTCAACATTCACAAATATACATTTCTGACATTCAAAAACAAAACAAAAACAAATCAGTGACCAATATAGCCACCTTTCTTTGCAAGGACACTCAAAAGCCTGCCATCCATGGATTCTGTCAGTGTTTTGATCTGTTCACCATCAACATTGCGTGCAGCAGCAACCACAGCCTCCCAGACACTGTTCAGAGAGGTGTACTGTTTTCCCTCCTTGTAAATCTCACATTTGATGATGGACCACAGGTTCTCAATGGGGTTCAGATCAGGTGAACAAGGAGGCCATGTCATTAGATTTTCTTCTTTTATACCCTTTCTTGCCAGCCACGCTGTGGAGTACTTGGACGCGTGTGATGGAGCATTGTCCTGCATGAAAATCATGTTTTTCTTGAAGGATGCAGACTTCTTCCTGTACCACTGCTTGAAGGTGTCTTCCAGAAACTGGCAGTAGGACTGGGAGTTGAGCTTGACTCCATCCTCAACCCGAAAAGGCCCCACAAGCTTATCTTTGATGATACCAGCCCAAACCAGTACTCCACCTCCACCTTGCTGGCGTCTGAGTCGGACTGGAGCTCTCTGCCCTTTACCAATCCAGCCACGGGCCCATCAAGACTCACTCTCATTTCATCAGTCCATAAAACCTTAGAAAAATCAGTCTTGAGATATTTCTTGGCCCAGTCTTGACGTTTCAGCTTGTGTGTCTTGTTCAGTGGTGGTCGTCTTTCAGCCTTTCTTACCTTGGCCATGTCTCTGAGTATTGCACACCTTGTGCTTTTGGGCACTCCAGTGATGTTGCAGCTCTGAAATATGGCCAAACTGGTGGCAAGTGGCATCTTGGCAGCTGCACGCTTGACTTTTCTCAGTTCATGGGCAGTTATTTTGCGCCTTGGTTTTTCCACACGCTTCTTGCGACCCTGTTGACTATTTTGAATGAAACGCTTGATTGTTCGATGATCACGCTTCAGAAGCTTTGCAATTTTAAGAGTGCTGCATCCCTCTGCAAGATATCTCACTCTTTTTGACTTTTCTGAGCCTGTCAAGTCCTTCTTTTGACCCATTTTGCCAAAGGAAAGGAAGTTGCCTAATAATTATGCACACCTAATATAGGGTGTTGATGTCATTAGACCACACCCCTTCTCATTACAGAGATGCACATCACCTAATATGCTTAATTGGTAGTAGGCTTTCGAGCCTATACAGCTTGGAGTAAGACAACATGCATAAAGAGGATGATGTGGTCAAAATACTCATTTGCCTAATAATTCTGCACGCAGTGTATATATAAGAGTTAATCCAAGCTTGTAACCTTCTGTTCCCTGAACAGGATTTCTTCATAGTGCACTATATTTATATCTAGTGATATGGACTCCCAGAGTTTCTTATAATCATCTTTCTTGGCTCCCTGAGCCTTGATGTGTCCCCTGGACACAACAACCTACCCAAGTCTTAAGTAAATGGTTCAACTTACTTGGGTCGAGACGTGGCCAGTGTCCTCGGATCAGACGGAGGAAAAAAATTGATGTCTTTCACAGCAGACCCGAGGATGACCCTCTCGATCCCGGACAGAGCCTCCAAAGCTGTAAGGCAATTTGGACTCTTTGCCTATTTGTGTCCCTGACACAAGACTTTCGGTGGTAAGCTTGAATTAAGTATTTTCTGGTACCAGGAGAATGAATCAGATTGAACATCAAACACGTGTCTAGTTCTAATTCACTCTGGTTTATTAACTGCTTGCAAACATTTAATATAGGGGAGGGTTGACCCTCCTTTACATCCAATCATATGTTAGCTTTTGTCTTAACCTATAGTATGAATACACATGAGCTCTGCATTAACATAATAGATGACTCATAGTAACAACAGTTAACCAATCAGGTATAAACACATGGGCTAGTATACTTTGAGTGAGAATGACCTTGTAAGATAAGACTGTTTAAACAAAGGCATGTATGGGCCTCTTCTAAAATGCACAGGAAGTTTCTCAAATTCCGCAAAAAGGGGAACTTGAATGTAATCGTAATACACATTGCTAAAACAGACAAAATGGAGTTACTTATACCCCATCAGTGGGTCTGTGCTTGTGTGTGCACTTCCCCTTTAAGTTGTAGCCTTCCTCTGTCTGGTGCTTTAAGGGTTAACTCCCTGACTGGGTCTGGTCACTTGGCGTATATCGTCTGTGGTTTCCTGGCTGGAGGCAGTTGTACTTCAGCTGTGGTTGGTGCTGGAGCTCTGCTCCAGTCCAGGGTGTTCCATCTGTCCAGTGAGGGCCACCCTTGTGGTCATCAATGTCATCCCGGTGTCTCCTTCCCTTCCCGTCCCTATTTGTATGGAGTGGGTTATGTTCAGGGAGTTGGTATGTCTAGTTTGGTGTTACATGTCTGGTGGTGTTTGGTGTCCAGCTTGTTTACTAGACATTCCCCTGTCTCATGTTTATTGCAGCTATGGGTATTTTTGGTTTCTGTGTGGTTTTGTGGTGTGTGCTGTGTCCTTTAATGTTGGTGTGGACAGCAGCACTAGTGCACGGGTTCCAGTCAGTGTGTCTGTGTCAGTTAAGTGTGTTATTGGTTTCGCTTACCTGCCATCTCCTTATGCTGTATGTGTTCCCCTCTCCTTGCAGCCTGGCATCAGATAGAGACTCCTGCTCCTGCTCCTCCATTACTGGGATGAACAGGTCGTCTCTTCCCTGCTCCTTGGTTAGAGATTACCAGGGCGACTTAGGGTCTCTAGGAATCCAGAGTATGAGTCGTCCTACCATCGGGGTCCGCTCATACGGTGAGGAGTCAGGGAGAGGATTAGGGACGCTGTCGGAGGTGACCTGCTCCCTTATTACTCCTTTTGGGCTGGCTGATCCCCTTTTAACCTTTGACACCGCATGGTGGGTGTTTCCCCCACTCCCCACCGTGACATTGGGCATCGGTGCACTCAATCTCTTCCACTTCTGGGGCAGGGCTATGTGGATGGCCCTGGGAAACCCTGCTAGCAGAGTCATCAAAAAGCAGAAGAGACTTCTGCATTACTTGGGGCTCAGACTGCTTGGCTGATTTGCAAGGGGGTGAGGTGAAAGACTGATGGACATTGGCTGCAGGTGGCAACTCTGATCTTTCAGAAGGAGAATGCTTGGAAGACAATGTGAAGGAACTGGAGGCACTGTCAGCAACCCAATCTACTATCGCCTGTACTTGTTCTGGCCTCACAATTTGTAGAGCCGCATTAGGCCCGACCAAGTAACGCTAAAGGTTCTGTCGCCTACTCGCACCTGAGGAAGGTGTTTCACTTGTGCATGTAGCTGGCACAGATCGACCACGTCCTCTCCCTGCAACAGGAGCTCCACCAGCAGCACCACGACTGGGGCCATGTCCCTTATTTGACGCTCTCCTCATTCTCCGCAAATTTTGTATTTTGCCCAAAATGGGTGTTTTTTTTAAATAACAGAATATTAATGCAGTATTTCAAACTTGTATTTAACACTGACAAATGCTGCAAAGGCCCCAGATGTATGGTATTGCAAAAAATGGGTGTTTTTTTTTAAACCCAGAATATTATTTCAGTATTTCAAGCTTGTATTTCAGACTAACAAATGCAACATAGGCTTCAGATGTATGGTATTGCAAAAAATGGGTGTTTTTTTTAAACCCAGAATATTATTTCAGTATTTCAAGCTTGTATTTCAGACTAACAAATGCAACATAGGCTTCAGATGTAGGGTATTGCCAAAAATGGGTGTTATTTTAATAACAGAATATTATTGCAGTATTTCAAACTTGTATTTAATACTGAAAATGCAGAAAAGGCCCCAGATGTAGGGTATTGCCAAAAATAGGTGTTTTTTTTAAACCCAGAAAATTATTGCAGTATTTCAAGCTTGTATTTAACACTGACAAATGCAGCATAGGCCCCAGATGTAGGGTCTTGCAAAAAATGGGTGATTTTTTTAAACCCAGAATATAATTGCAGTATTTCAAGCTTATGATGGACTGTCACAAATGCACATATGCTGTGCTGGTGCACTGAACTTGCATAAAATGGCCGCCGACGCCCACCTAACTAACAGATGGATAAAAGTTATTTTTCTGTGTCACTGGGCTCAGGGCAGGGTAAAAGGATTGTGCATTACACCCACAAAACAAAATCTATGTAGATCGCTGAGTTAACAAGCACTTCTGATTAAAGATTCTTTCCTATTCTCTCCCTCACAGCAGCAGCATCCTATCCCTACAGCGCTACGTGACTCCAGCTTATATAGAGGCTGGGTCACATGCTGCACTGGCCAATCACAGCCATGCCATTAGTAGGCATGGCTGTGATGCCTTCTAAGGGCACACGAGTTAAACGCTTGTTGATTGGCTGCTCTGCAGCCTTTCAAAAAGCACCATTAACTCACCGAACCCGAACTTAGTAACATAGTAACATAGTACATAAGGCCGAAAAAATACATTTGTCCATCCAGTTCGGCCTGTTATCCTGTAAGTTGATCCAGAGGAAGGGGGAAAAAAACTGTGAGGTAGAAGCCAATTTTCCCCACTTTAGGGGAATATAAAATTCCTTCCCGACTCCAATCAGGCAATCAGACTAACTCCCTGGATCAACGACCCCTCTCTCAACTTTTACTGAAAAGTTCGGGTTCGGGTCCGGGGTCCAAAAATCCTAAAGTTCGGGTTCGATCAACCCTAGTAGCAATCTGAATTGCTACCTTTTTATACTAGGCTGTTTTTTCATTTCACAAGTTAGGGTTGAAGCACCTGGTCTGAGAGGTCTACCGCTCCCAAACATTTTTTGTAGTCTGCTACACAGAATTGTTTGTGCTGGTCTGCAGAAGCCCCCCCCCCCCCCTTTCCCTAACTGCTACTGTGGTGTCTGCATGCATGGTTGTCAGCATATATACATTCTTCCTGTCCTTCCACTTCACTGCAATCAGCTGAACATTTACAAATGTAAGGGATGTTCCTTTCTCCAAACGTTCCAAAGGCACCAGTGGCTGTGGGAATCTAACTCTGTTTTGCATGTTTACAGCATAGAGGGATTTAAAAATTACAGGTGTACTCATAGAACTTTTTGTGCAGGAATGGCCCAATAGGTTCCCTGGTGTGCCAATCATTTCTGGGCAGACTGGGGGATTAAGTTGGGAGTTTCTGCCCTTATAAACAGAAAAACTGCAGGTGTAACCTATTGTGCTCTCACACACCTTATTTTTACTCCATTTCTGGCATGATTGGAGGGAATAAATTGCCTTCTTTGCTGGCTTCATAATTTTTTTTTCTTTGCTTTATACACTGCTCATATCCAAGGGTTACAACCACTGCTGCAATCCAGCAGCGGTGGCTGTGTTTGTACACTATAGGAAAAGGCGATGGCCTCTCTAGTGGTTGGGAGTGAGCATAGGCTGGTGCTTTTTTTCCTATAATGTGCAAGCATGACTTCTGGATTGCAGAGTGGTCTTAACCCCTGGATATGAGCAGTGTATATTGTGATAAAAAAGTGAATCAAGCCAGCAAGGGCGGCAATATCAAAAATCACAATACATTAGTAAGTGCTTTGTATTAACTTTGTCTACATTATAAATGCAATTTCTTGAAGTGAACCCCTTTTAAGTAGTGATGACACAAGTTTTGAAAAATTTGATTCGTCGAACTTCAACAAGAAATTTGATTCGTTACAAATACATTTTTCATAAATTGCTATAAATCAGGTATAACTATAAGTCACAGTGGAGGGAATGTATGGAGCCGGCTGGTGCATTGAGCCTGCTGCATAAGCGGTGGGTGCCGGCTCAGTCATACAGTAGTCACCCGGCCGCAATGACGGGGAATGGCAATTAGGGTGAATAGGACAAGGGATCAAAAGATCCAAGGTTTATCCTCCTAAGGCGGTTAAAAGTTGTCACTGAAAAAGTAAAAAAAAAAATTAAGGTTTAATTCACCCCCCAATTTTACATATAAAAATATATACCAGTAAACAAAAATAAGGTATCGCCTTCGAAAATGTCTGAACTATTAAAATATTAATAAAAATGTCATGTGCGCTGATTTTTTTTGTCCACCCCTCCCCCCAATTTTTTTTTTTTAAAACAGTGATCAAAAAGTCGTACGTATAATGAAAATGGTACCAATATAATCTAAGTATTGTGCTGCAAAAAAAGAGCTCTCTAGTGTAAAAAATCCCAGCAGGCGCTTAGAGTCTTCAGTTTATGTATTCGTTATCATATTACATCGATATCTCAGAATAATGGAGGCGTTTAAGCTAATCCAGCCTTCATCAACTACTATTTTGTTCTAACCTACAAACTTAAATACCATCCCCCCATCATGTTGGTGACATCAGACGCCCAAAAACTCGGTCAGCATTTGCTCAATAATCCATCAGTATTGCTAATGCCAAAAAAAACAGGAATGGATCTAAAACAGAGATGACACGTGAATGGAATATTTGCAAGTCTTCTGTGTTTTGTACCCACTCCTGCTTTTGGCTACCAAATCATAAGCCAATTCTGATGGGATCATACAGGCCTTACAGCTGCTACACAGACAGGATCTGTTGTGCGTCTCATTTTTCCTTCCTTCTGACAAATCAGAAGAAGGGTCAAACAAATGATGTCAGCCAGGCCGAAAGGCAAAATAGTGGCCCAGTCATGAAGTGGGGAGGGTGGGAACAACATGAGAAGTCCACAGGGTGGCCCTATGACATAGTGGTGAGGTGGAAGCAGCATAAGTAGACCACAGAGTGGCCCAATGACAGAGTGTGAAGGTGGCAGCAGTATGAAGAAGCCACCGAGTGGCACAATGACAGAGTCTGGAGGTGGTGGCAGCAGCAGTAGCAGCATCAGGAGAAGGCCACCGAGTGGCACAATGACAGAGTCTGGAGGTGGTGGCGGCAGCATCAGGAGGCCACAGAGTGGCAAGGTGACAGTGTGGAGGTGGCAGCAGCATGAGGAGGCCACAGAGTGACACGACGACGAGAGATTGCATAGGTGGCAGCAGCACGAAGAGGCCACAGAGTAGCCGCTTCATCTATTCATTTATAATAAATATAGGACAGAATACAAAGTTACAATTTCTCAACTGTAAAGTGCTGCTTAAAAGACGATTTAATAAAACACATTCTCCGGCACAAAAAGCTTGGCAAATTGATTGTCCATGAATTTCACTCAAAGATTTGGATAATATATTAGCGAATTTAAGTTTACTTCCTTATAACTTTTTGTTCAATTTAATAATAAATATTTAATAAATGTAATAATAAAAATTAACTGTTGCCTAAGACAGGAGAGAATCCGCCAGTCTCCTGTTTATTAAACAACGCAGTTGCGATGGAGAAAGCATTCCGAAAAACAATGTCTCTCCACCTTGAGACTAATCCTGTCAAGATTTATGCAAGTGCGGTATCGGCTGCTCATCGAGCCAGATACTTCTAGGGGAACCTGCCTGGCATGAACAGGCCTCTAGTAGCTACAGACAATGAGAAGACAAAGCTTCAAGATAACTTGGAGCCCGGAAGAGTCGCGAAGTTCATCAAGATTGAAACCATAACTACCAGCCCCTGGTCTCTTCGTCAGGGAAAACCTCACGAGTCCCCAGTCATCATGGATGGGAAGGAGGACATCCTGTGGTGCATGGAGATGGAGAGGGTCTTTGGATTCCCCCCCCCCGCACTATACGGACGTCTCAGAAATGAACCGCTGCTCTCGACAGCAGCTCCTGGGAAGGTCATGGAACGTCCAGGTTATCTTGCATCTATTCACCCGGCTGAAGGATTATTTTGAAAGTGTGTAGAAGCCACGCGGGGCCCCCACGCTGCAGATTTATCATGGAGACATCATGGAGATTTTACCGCATATAACTACAGAGCTGAACGCTGAATAAAATTAGTTTTTCAACCAAAATACATCCCAAAAGGTTTTACCACATATAACTGCAGCGCTGAACACTGAATAAATTTTGTTTTTCAACCAAACTAATTTACTAAAGATTTTACCACATATAACGGCAACAGTGAAGGCTGAATAAATTTTGTTTTTCGACCTAAATACGTCACAAAAGATTTTACTGCACATAACTACAGCGCTGAACGCTGAATAAAATTTGTTTTTTGACCAAAATAAGTCTCAAAAGGTTTTACCACACATACAGTGCCTTGCAAAAGTATTCATCCCCTTGACTTTTTTTTTCGTATTTTTTCAGTTAAAAGTTAAATCTGTTTTTCAGTTAAACGTTCTAAAATAGCTAGAGAAAAAAGGCGTCGCTGGCGTAACAATGCGCCGCCGGCGCGTCCGAACAAAATAGCTAGCAAAAAAGGACAGGAATGTCGTAACAAGACTGGTGCGTCGGCTCGTCTGAATGCTGGACAAACACATCAGCAATCGCAGACCGCGCAAGCGGGGCACAGTCGTCCAAACAGCTCGCACACTAACAGACCTTCAAATACGCAATCAAAGCGTATTCAGTCAGGCGACCCACAAAATGATGACATGACCTATAACACGGCTATTACAGACGAACCCCCTGAACCACAAAATGTTAGATCCGTTTATCTAGAACATGTATATCATCAACAGCGTGACTTAGCAAATTTTAATAGTACCATGTACACGGAACACTTCAGATTCGCTAACCTCGAAGCCATTCGCTCATTTGTTGACGCTCTTGATGCAATACACGCTTCTATACAGACATTGTTAGATAGGGTTTTACGGGACGCCGATCCGGGTGATTTCATACAATTGCGTTTAGGCGGTGGCGAAACGTTTGATTCGATTTTTTCTAACAGGTATTCTAGAGATGGATTTAGAGCCGAAACATTTTTGGACAATATCGCAAACGCTTTACAGAGTAACGCGGAGTGCATAGCCGGTAATATACTTAACCACCTCAGCCCCCAGTGCTTAAACACCCTGAAAGACCAGGCCACTTTTTACACTTCTGACCTACACTACTTTCACCGTTTATTGCTCGGTCATGCAACTTACCACCCAAATGAATTTTACCTCCTTTTCTTCTCACTAATAGAGCTTTCATTTGGTGGTATTTCATTGCTGCTGACATTTTTACTTTTTTTGTTATTAATCGAAATTTAACGATTTTTTTGCAAAAAAATGACATTTTTCACTTTCAGTTGTAAAATTTTGCAAAAAAAACGAGATCCATATAGAAATTTTGCTCTAAATTTATAGTTCTACATGTCTTTGATAAAAAAAAAATGTTTGGGTAAAAAAAAAATGGTTTGGGTAAAAGTTATAGCGTTTACAAACTATGGTACAAAAATGTGAATTTCCGCTTTTTGAAGCAGCTCTGACTTTCTGAGCACCTGTCATGTTTCCTGAGGTTCTACAATGGCCAGACAGTACAAACACCCCACAAATGACCCCATTTCGGAAAGTACACACCCTAAGGTATTCGCTGATGGGCATAGTGAGTTCATAGAACTTTTTATTTTTTGTCACAAGTTAGCGGAAAATGATGATTTTTTTTTTTTTTCTTACAAAGTCTCATATTCCACTAACTTGTGACAAAAAATAAAAACTTCTATGAACTCGCTATGCCCATCACGAAATACCTTTGGGTCTCTTCTTTCCAAAATGGGGTCACTTGTGGGGTAGTTATACTGCCCTGGCATTCTAGGGGCCCAAATGTGTGGTAAGGAGTTTGAAATCAAATTCTGAAAAAAATGACCTGTCAAATCCGAAAGGTGCTCTTTGGAATATGGGCCCCTTTGCCCACCTAGGCTGCAAAAAAGTGTCACACATCTGGTATCTCCGTACTCAGGAGAAGGTGGGGAATGTGTTTTGGGGTGTCATTTTACATATACCCTTGCTGGGTGAGAGAAATATCTTGGCAAAAGACAACTTTTCCCATTTTTTTATACAAAGTTGGCATTTGACCAAGATATTTATCTCACCCAGCATGGGTATATATAAAATGACACCCCAAAACACATTCCCCACCTTCTCCTGAGTACGGAGATACCAGATGTGTGACACTTTTTTGCAGCCTAGGTGGGCAAAGGGGCCCATATTCCAAAGAGCACCTTTCGGATTTGACAGGTCATTTTTTTCAGAATTTGATTTCAAACTCCTTACCACACATTTGGGCCCCTAGAATGCCAGGGCAGTATAACTACCCCACAAGTGACCCCATTTTGGAAAGAAGACACCCCAAGGTATTCCGTGAGGGGCATGGCGAGTTCCTAGAATTTTTTGTCACAAGTTAGTGGAAAATGATGATTTTTTTTTTTTTTTTTTTTTCATACAAAGTCTCATATTCCACTAACTTGTGACAAAAAATAAAAACTTCCATGAACTCACTATGCCCATCAGCGAATACCTTGGGGTCTCTTCTTTCCAAAATGGGGTCACTTGTGGGGTAGTTATACTGCCCTGGCATTCTAGGGGCCCAAATGTGTGGTAAGGAGTTTGAAATCAAATTCAGTAAAAAATGACCTATGAAATCCAAAAGGTGCTCTTTGGAATGTGGGCCCCTTTGCCCACCTAGGCTGCAAAAAAGTGTCACACATCTGGTATCCCCGTACTCAGGAGAAGTTGAGGAATGTGTTTTGGGGTGTCTTTTTACATATACCCATGCTGGGTGAGATAAATATCTTGGTCAAATGCCAACTTTGTATACAAAAATGGGAAAAGTTGTCTTTTGCCAAGATATTTCTCTCACCCAGCATGGGTATATGTAAAATGACACCCCAAAACACATTCCCCAACTTCTCCCGATTACGGAGATACCAGATGTGTGACACTTTTTTGCAGCCTAGGTGGGCAAAGGGGCCCATATTCCAAAGAGCACCTTTCGGATTTCACTGGTCATTTTTTACAGAATTTGATTTCAAACTCCTTACCACACATTTGGGCCCCTAGAATGCCAGGGCAGTATAACTACCCCACAAGTGACCCCATTTTGGAAAGAAGAGACCCCAAGGTATTCGCTGATGGGCATAGTGAGTTCATGGAAATTTTTATTTTTTTGTCACAAGTTAGTGGAATATGAGACTTTGTATGAAAAAAAAAAAAAAAAAAAAAAAAAAAATCATCATTTTCCACTAACTTGTGACAAAAAATAAAAAATTCTAGGAACTTGCCATGCCCCTCACGGAATACCTTGGGGTGTCTTCTTTCCAAAATGGGGTCACTTGTGGGGTAGTTATACTGCCCTGGCATTTTCCAGGGGCCCTAATGTGTGGTAAGTAGGTAAATGACCAGTGAAATCCTAAAGGTGCTCTTTGGAATGTGGGCCCCTTTGCCCACCTAGGCTGCAAAAAAGTGTCACACATCTGGTATTGCCGTATTTAGGAGAAGGTGGGGAATGTGTTTTGGGGTGTCATTTTACATATACCCTTGCTGGGTGAGAGAAATATCTTGGCAAAAGACAACTTTTCCCATTTTTTTATACAAAGTTGGCATTTGACCAAGATATTTCTCTCACCCAGCATGGGTATATGTAAAATGACACCCCAAAACACATTCCCCACCTTCTCCTGAGTACGGCGATACCAGATGTGTGACACTTTTTTGCAGCCTAGATGCGCAAAGGTGCCCAAATTCCTTTTAGGAGGGCATTTTTAGACATTTGGATACCAGACTTCTTCTCACGCTTTGGGGCCCCTAGAATGCCAGGGCAGTATAAATACCCCACATGTGACCCCATTTTGGAAAGAAGACACCCCAAGGTATTCAATGAGGGGCATGGCGAGTTCATAGAAAAAAATTTTTTTTGGCACAAGTTAGCGGAAATTGATATTTTTAATTTTTTTCTCACAAAGTCTCCCGTTCCGCTAACTTGGGACAAAAATTTCAATCTTTCATGGACTCAATATGCCCCTCACGGAATACCTGGGGGTGTCTTCTTTCCGAAATGGGGTCACATGTGGGGTATTTATACTGCCCTGGCATTCTAGGGGCCCTAAAGCGTGAGAAGACGTCTGGAATATAAATGTCTAAAAAAATTTACGCATTTGGTTTCCGTGAGGGGTATGGTGAGTTCATGTGAGATTTTATTTTTTGACACAAGTTAGTGGAATATGAGACTTTGTAAGAAAAAAATAAAAAAATTCCGCTAACTTGGGCCAAAAAAATGTCTGAATGGAGCCTTACAGAGGGGTGATCAATGACAGGGGTGTGATCAATGACAGGGGTGTGATCAATGACAGGGGGGTGATCAATGACAGGGGGGTGATCAGGGAGTCTATATGGGGTGATAACCACAGTCATTGATCACGCCCGTGTAAGGCTTCATTCAGACGTCCGTATGCGTTTTGCGGATCCGATCCATCTATCAGTGGATCCGTAAAAATCATGCGGACGTCTGAATGGAGCTTTACAGGGGGGTAATCAATGACAGGGGGGTAATCAATGACAGGGGGGTGATCAGGGAGTCTACATGCGGTGATCACCACAGTCATTGATCACGCCCCTGTAAGGCTTCATTCAGACGTCCGTATGCGTTTTGCGGATCCGATCCATCTATCAGTGCATCCGTAAAAATCATGCGGACATCTGAATGGAGCTTTACAGGGGGGGTGATCAGGGAGTCTATATGGGGTGATCACCACAGTCATTGATCATGCCCCTGTAAGGCTTCATTCAGACGTCCGGATGCGTTTTGCGGATCGGATCCATCTATCAGTGCATCCGTAAAAATCATGCGGACATCTGAATGGAGCTTTACAGGGGGGTGATCAGGGAGTCTATATGGGGTGATCACCACAGTCATTGATCATGCCCCTGTAAGGCTTCATTCAGACGTCCGGATGCGTTTTGCGGATCGGATCCATCTATCAGTGCATCCGTAAAAATCATGCGGACATCTGAATGGAGCTTTACAGGGGGGTGATCAGGGAGTCTATATGGGGTGATCACCACAGTCATTGATCATGCCCCTGTAAGGCTTCATTCAGACGTCCGGATGCGTTTTGCGGATCGGATCCATCTATCAGTGCATCCGTAAAAATCATGCGGACATCTGAATGGAGCTTTACAGGGGGGTGATCAGGGAGTCTATATGGGGTGATCACCACAGTCATTGATCATGCCCCTGTAAGGCTTCATTCAGACGTCCGGATGCGTTTTGCGGATCGGATCCATCTATCAGTGCATCCGTAAAAATCATGCGGACATCTGAATGGAGCTTTACAGAGGGGTGATCAGGGAGTCTATATGGGGTGATCACCACAGTCATTGATCATGCCCCTGTAAGGCTTCATTCAGACGTCCGGATGCGTTTTGCGGATCCGATCCATCTATCAGTGGATCCGTAAAAATCATGCGGACGTCTGAATGGAGCTTTACAGGGGGGTAATCAATGACAGGGGGGTAATCAATGACAGGGGGGTGATCAGGGAGTCTATATGGGGTGATCACCACAGTCATTCATCACGCCCCTGTAAGGCTTCATTCAGACGTCCGGATGCGTTTTGCGGATCCGATCCATCTATCAGTGGATCCGTAAAAATCATGCGGACATCTGAATGGAGCTTTACAGGGGGGTGATCAATGACAGGGGGGTAATCAATGACAGGGGGGTGATCAGGGAGTCTATATGGGGTGATCAGGGGTGATCAGGGGCTAATAAGGGGTTAATAAGTGACGGGGGGGGTGTAGTGTAGTGTAGTGGTGCTTGGTGGTACTTTACTGAGCTACCTGTGTCCTCTGGTGGTCGATCCAAACAAAGGGGACCACCAGAGGACCAGGTAGCAGGTATATTAGACGCTGTTATCAAAACAGCGTCTAATATACCTGTTAGGGGTTAAAAAAAACACATCTCCAGCCTGCCAGCGAACGATCGCCGCTGGCAGGCTGGAGATCAACTCTCTTACCTTCCGTTCCTGTGAGCGTGCGCGCCTGTGTGCGCGCGTTCACAGGAAATCTCGGCCATCGCGAGATGACGCGTATATGCGTGACTGTGCGCAGCGCTGCCACCTCCGGAACGCGATCCTGCGTTAGGCGGTCCGGAGGTGGTTAAACTAGTTGTCATCATTGTCAGGTGTCGACGTGGTGGGGCCAGAAGGCGTTTGGGCGGTATCGCGTATAGTCGGATTATTGATCGTAAAAAACAATATTTATACGATTTTAATATTCAAGATAATAACGTCTGTCTGGCCGCTAGTGTTTACGCTATTTTGGAGGGTGCTGCTTTGAGCGACGTCGCATTGTTAGAGAAAGCTCGACAACTGCATAGAGACTTACAAATACCCGATGGGTATTTGGTGTCTTTTACTGACGTTGCTGAATTTGAAAATAAATTCAACATCACAATTAGAATTTTGTACTACAATAGGGGGCAGTGGCGTTATTATCACACAGCCCACACAGCTAAAAAAAAGACCGTCTATATATTGCACCATGAAAAGCATTATTATGGCATAAAAAATCTAAAAGCCTTTATCGGTTTCGATTGTTTTTGCGACGTTTTTTGCACTGTATACAAACATAAATATCGACACGGGTGTATGCAGTTTTGTAAAGCGTGCCAGAGCCCGAATTGTGTTGAGCAGTCTAATAATACACGGTGCCCGATATGTAGGACGTATTGCCGTTCAGAGGATTGTTTTGAAACACATAGAAACCTGCCACTTTGTAATAAAGCTCTTTGTAAGAAAAAAACTTTTTGCGGATTTTGTTACAAATATATAGACTGCGGCGATGAGCACAAATGTAACGGTTTAAAATGCACCATCTGCGGCGGGCAGGTTGACAAATTTGACGACCATGTTTGTTACATGCAGCCATACAACCCCAAAAAAATGACTGACAAGTATATCTTTTACGATTTTGAATGCATGCAAGAAACAGGCTTGCATATACCCAATTTCATTTACGCAACCACACTATACGGCCCAAACTCCTGGCATTTTAGCGGAAAATCCTGTACGCTTGACTTTGTGCGATTTTTTGCCGACGGTAAGTTTTCGGGTTACACGTTTATAGCTCACAATGCAGGACGCTATGACGCTTATTTGGTTTTACAGGAGTTGATTAATGAAAAATTTAAAATTGATATTATAAATCAAGGCGGTCGGTTAATGTGCGTTACCCTGAAGGACTTAAAAATTAGGTTCATAGACTCGCTGAATTTCATGCCTATGAAGCTCAGCAAGATGCCCGAGGCTATGGGTTTTTCAGACGCCAAGGGTCACTTCCCGCATTTTTTCAACATGGCAGAAAATCAAAACTACATAGGCGGCATACCGGCCGCTAGGTATTACGGCGTCGAATACATGATGCCTGGTGAGAAAAAAGAATTCACAGATTGGTACGAGAAACATAAAAATGACACCTTTAATTTTCAGAAAGAGTTAAAAGCTTACTGTAAGCAGGATGTTGAGGTTTTGAGAAGGGCTTGTGAGTGTTACAGGGACACGATTATGGCCATGACGGAACAAAAAGTTCTGCAATACATTAAACGTGAAAAGAAATACAGAACAGTCACTAAATGTATTGATCCACTCCAACTTATCACATTGGCATCCGTGTGCATGGCTATGTATCGGTTTAAATTTCTACCCAAAAATACCATAGCGATTGTCCCTGCAGATAATTACCACAAGACCCAGAAACGCTTTTCAACACCCGCTATACAGTGGCTCATGTACCTTGAACATGCTGAAGGCATTTCTATACAACACGCGTTAAAGGGCGGTGAAAAAAAGGTTGGTAAATACTTTTTGGACGGGTATGCTTTTGTTAACGGTAAACACACCGCTTTTGAATTTCAGGGCTGTTTTTATCACGGGTGTCCTGTGTGCTATAACGAGCAGGACAGCAATGAGCTTACTAAATCGTCCTACGGGAAGCTATAACAATCTTTTCTAGTCAGGAAAAGCCGACTACAGAGACAAGGCTTTACGGTCCGCGTCCTGTGGGAACACGAGTGGCGGGAAATGATTGCAAACGATTCGGGGGTCAAAGACTTTCTGATTAAAATGAAATTCCCGACTCCTTTGGATCCTCGTGACGCGCTTTACGGCGGTTGCACTAACTCCATTAAACTTTATCACAAGGTGCAGTCCGAGGAAACCATGCATTATTACGATTTCCCCAATCTGTACCCTTTTGTTAATAAAACTAAGACTAACCCTGTAGGACACCCAAAAATACTTTGGCATTGCCAGAGTTAAAGTGTACCCGCCCAGAGATTTATTTTTTCCGGTCCTGCCTGTAAAGCTAAATAAAAAACGAATGTTTCCGCTATGTTACACATGCGCCTTGAACTGTCAGAAAGACATTTGCTGCCACACAGACGATGAGCGTTCCCTAACCGGTACATGGTGCACCATAGAAATAGTTTTAGCTGTTGAAAAAGGTTACAGGATTGCCGAGATCTACGAGATCTGGCATTTTCCGAACACAACAGACGATTTGTTCGCCCTGTACATCAAATTACACCTCAGAGATAAACAGGAGGCTTCCGGTTATCCCAGTTGGTGTATAACGGATTCTGAAAATACGGCTTACATAGCTGCATTTAAAAAAAAAGAAGATGTCTGCTTGCAATCTGGTAAGATAGCTGTAAACCCAGCAAAAAGACTAATTTCAAAACTGTTCCTAAACTTTTTGTGGGGTAAGTTTGGCCAGCGTTCTAACTTGTCACGTACCAGCATAGTCACGGACCCTGACGAACTTTTCAAATTAGCTTTTGTGCCGTACTACGACCTCTCCGAGGTTAATTTCATCGATGACGATACGGCAGTAGTCAATTGGCGCTATGTAAAAGAGCGCTACACCCACAACAGAAACACAAACATTTTTATAGCCTGTTTTACAACCGCCTATGCCAGACTCGAATTATACAAGCTCCTAGACAGGCTACAGGAACGTTGCCTTTATCATGACACAGACTCCGTCATATTCGTGAGTAAGGGGTCTGAATGGACTCCACCCTTGGGTGATTTTCTCGGTGAACTAACTAATGAAATACCCGACGACGCCCACATTACAGAGTTTGTATCCGCTGGCCCAAAGACTTACGGCTACAAACTTAACAACGGGAAAACCGTATTGAAGGTTAAGGGTATAACACTCAATGTCGCTAACACACGGCTTGTTAATTTTGACAGTTTAAAAGACCTTGTGTTGGATTACTCACACAACACCGACCCCGAGACGCAGAAAACAATAGGTATCGAGCAAGACGGCATTTTCAGAAATAGGAAGCGCTTGACCATAGAGACAAGGCCGCAAAAGTGCGTCTACACAAAGAGACAGCTGACGGCTGACTTTACAACGTTGCCTTTTGGCTATTAAACATGACTGCGCAATTTTAACACCCTTTTTCGTGTATTCTAGCAGGACCCTCAAATTCCGGCGAGAGTTTTTTTGTTAAAAATGTATTAATGCGCAAGGATACGTTAATGTCGCACAAACCTGATAATGTCATTTGGTTTTACGCATGTTGGCAGAAATTGTATGATGAACTAACCCGTTTGTTTACAAATATCAGGTTTATCGAGGGGGTCCCGCAAAATTTTACAGACACTGATCTATTTCCAACGGACAAGGTAAATTTGGCGGTTGTTGATGATCTTATGGAGGCGGCTTGTGAAAATCTTGAAATACAAAACGCATTCACCAAATACGTACACCACAGAAATTTGAGCATTATGTATCTCGTTCAAAACGTTTTTTGTCAGGGTCAGAAAAGCCGAACCATAAATTTAAACACTAAATACATGGTCCTTTTTAAGAACCCTTGTGATAAATTACAGGTTATTACGTTGGCTCGGCAGATGTACCCCGGTAAAACACGTTTCTTTTTAGAAGCTTTTGAAGATGCTACACACAAGCCTTACAGCTATTTACTTGTAGATTTAAGATCTGACACGCCTGAGGACCTACGACTCAGAACCGGTCTGTTCCCATTAGATGTGCCGGTGGCTTATGTGTGCAAAAAGAAGCTCTAAAATGAGGTATCTCACATCTTTACGGTTATTTTTGTTAGCGGCGCTGGTGCTGTAAGGATGTCGAACAGGATCTGGCGTAATTGGGATCTTTTAAAAGCATTAGTCAAAACAAATCTGAAGGCCCGAAAATCAATATTACGTAACGCCAGTAATGATTTGATATCGGCTATTGGCGAGATCGCGCTCAATATCCTTAAAGGAAAGATCTCTCTTAAAGAGCGCCAAAAAAATATATTGAAAAAAAGGCGTAGGGTTATAAAGAAATTAAGCGATAAAAAGTACTCCATTAAAGGAAAGAAGCGCATTGTGAACCAGAGCGGCGATTTTATAGGAGCTTTGCACGGCTTTAAAATACCTTTAATCACTAGCCTGATAGCTAATACAGCCGGTGGTTCATAATGCAGTATGCAGAGAAAATGTTCCTGGTTTCCAAAAATGAAATGGACAGGCTTAAAAAAACATCCGTAGATGCAACCGATATACGCCAAACCGCCATACAGCGATTAGATGATGAGATTAGCGAAATACTACACAGAAATGACCTTTCAGATGATGAAAAAATTAAGAGATACACAGCCGTGTTACAGAGGTACTTAATGCTCAACAAACAGTCCGTTAAAGAAATGTCAGGTATAACCCTGATTACACAGCCGCAAACCGATCAACAACAATTGTCAAATGCAGCCTCAATCAGCACAGATACTAACGAGATACTTGACAGTATTAATACACGTTATAGAAAAAATGTTGAACTATTGTTAAGTAAACTGTACCGCTCGGGTAATAAGCCGTACTGGAAAGCTATGGGTGAATTCATTTACAAAGAACAAACTGTACCCGGTTCCAACATTATTGACCTGATTCGAACAGCTACCCAGAGTCATGGGTTGCCTAAGATTAAACCTCACGGTTGGGACTATTTTATGGAGACTATCGCACAGCTGAACACCCAGTCAACGGTTATCGGTAATACAAGAACAAGAGAACTTTTCGATAATTTGAAAAAGCGGTGGCTGAGTGAGCCCTTTGACGAGGCTCGAAGCCCTTTTACACTGCAGGCGTTATTAACATCGCCTACTGTGTCGACGCGTGGCTCATTACTACCTAAAAAGAGGCTCCCGCCTTTGTTGCAAGCTGCTTGGTTAACGTTGTAAATTTTCTTACTTTGGCGATTGTATATAAACTTTCTTTGTATTAAACATCTTATAATGTTTTTATTTGTTTTACAGACATTTTTACTTTGCATGTATATAAAATTTCTTTGTGTGTAATGTCTTATAATGTTTTATTTACTATACATAAACTGTTTTAAATAAAGTGTATTCTGATTTTTCTTTTTACAATAAATATAATAGCTTGATTATTTAAAATTGTATAAACAGTTAGGACGCATTGTTGAGTAGACGCTGTTTAAAACACTGCTAAAATGCCTGCAAATAGCAAAATATTGCGAAAACAGTACTACACGCCAAAAGCTGTCAGCTCTTATGGGGGCGTTGAATCCTTATTCAGAGAAGTCCGGAAATTTGGAATAAGAAAAGACTCTGTAAAAAACTGGTTGAGCAGCGAGGATACTTACACATTGTACAAACCTGTTAAAAAATCCTTTACAAGAAACAAGGTTATGGTGTCTGATATAGATGCTCAATGGCAGGCAGATCTTGTGTCGATGATGGATTTTTCCAAAGAAAATAATGGTGTAAAATACCTGCTGACGGTCGTTGATATTCTATCTAAATATGCTTGGGTGTCGGGCCTTTCAAATAAGTCCGTCGCTACAGTGGCTTCCGCTTTTGAGCGGATATTTAGGTTAAGCGGTCGAACCCCCAGAAAGCTTCAGAGTGATCGGGGCCGTGAGTTTATAAACAAACCTATGAGGCGTCTTTGTGAAAACTATAAAATACATCATTTTTAACTACAAATGCTGTTAAGGCAGCGTTGGTCGAACATTTTAATAGGACGCTGAAAACTAAAATGTGGCGCTATCTTAGAGAACAAAACACGTACAGGTACATCGACAAGTTACAAGACCTGGTGTATAGTTATAACCGCACATACCACAGAACTATAAGGCGACGCCCTGTCGATGTGACAAAAGAGAACTCTTTAGCCGTTTGGAAAAATATCTACGGGTATTACGATACTAATAAAAAAGTTAAACTGGTATTAAATATAGGTGATCACGTCAGAATTGTGCGTTATAAGTTTTTTTTAAAAAAGGGGTATGAACAAACCGATATGGACAAGATATTTAAAATTCACGCTGTAAACACTAGGGGCCTCAGACCCCTTTTTAAGTTCAAAGACCTGTCCGATGAGTTCATTGAAGGCTTGTTCTACCCGGAGGAAGTCCAAAAAGTAACTCTCGACAAGCTACAAGTTTACAGGATAGAAAAAATACTGAAAAAGAAGAAAGTTTGGGGTAAAACGTTATGTTTTGTAAAGTGGATAGGATACCCTGACAAGTTTAATTCTTGGGTGCCTGAAAAACAATTGATGCGTCTGTAAACTATGGAGGACGGATCGTTTTTTATCACGCTGCCCTGCAACGCATCCGCCAAACTTTATCCCGAAAACAGCATCGTCGATTACACCACTAAGTTAGCAAAAGCGGTCCATCTTCGCAGCCCTTACGAAGTGGCTTTAGTGGAGATTCAGTATCCACATACGTGGGAAACCTTTGGCCCCGGAGATTCAGGACAACAGAGCGAGGCGCAGGCGTAGCGCAGTGAGAACTGACTGAGGGTGAAGTGGAAGACTAGGGTAGGGTTAATTTAGTTGGGGGGTGGAGTGTTGCTGGGGACGTGCAGGGGGGCGGTGCGGCAGTTTCGCGGGCCGTTTATATTCTGGGCTGTGGTGGGGGGCGGCACCAGAGGCCATTATTGTTCTGGAGAAGTTGCGTGCGCAGGCGAGTTTAGGATCATGGCGGCGCTTGAGGAATTGCTGGTAGCGGTGCGGGCAGCAGCAGAACAGCATGGTTCTGACTAGCTGGTAAGTAGTCTGCAGGCGGCGGTGGGGGCACCTACGGTGCCTCCGGCGACTGCGGGGGGGAGAGTGAGGGTTAGGAGATCTGTACCTCCCGAGCGCTTAAGCCCGGAGGTGACACCCTGGTTACGGCGTCGGCTTAGGAGCCCCCCTGGTAACCCTCCGCTCGCACCGGCTGGAGTGACAAGTGTCCCTGCCAGCCGGCGCAGTGGGAGGAATTCGGCGCAGCGTCGCGCGCCTGCGATTGAGTTGCAGAGTGGCCGGGTACAGGCTTCATCCAGGATGCCGGGGAGCGTGCACGGCGGTGATGCGAATCGGGGTTTGGCGCGTGCTGGAGGCCGTAGTGTCAGGGCTCGGGCGGGCGGCGGTGATGGTGGCCAAGGTTATGCGGTCTCACTTACCCCAGGTGAGGACCTGCCGGTGGCGTATGCGCACAGGAGGCGACAGGAGACATCGCGGAGTCCTGAGTTGGAGGCTGCACGTTCGGCTGGTGTGGGTGCAGCAGCGGGGGAATCATCCAGGAGGCTGCGGGCGGCGCCGCGGTCTCTGTCTGCAGTCCGGCGGCGGGGGTCAGGAGCGCAGCCGCGAGGTGTGGGATCAAGAATGTCGCCACCTGCTGGTACCTCTGAGGTGCTGGGCAGGGATATGCAGAGGATTGCGCTGGCTGGGGGAATGGGCTTGGCTCCGCCCCCAGTGCAGCTGGTGGACAATTTGAATATGAGAAGGCCGGTTGCGGCTCACGGTGGGACTTCTGTGGAGCTGGGGTTTGGTAGGCCTGAAGCTGATGATGTCAGTGGTCTGCGGCTGCCTGGAGGTGGGCCTGCTTGCAGGGACGTGATTCCGTTGCAGCCACGCCAAAGGGACGTTGGTGGGGGTTTCGTGGATGATCAAGCGCTGGAGGAAGGTGAAGTCAGCCAGGAGGCTTGGGAGATCGAGGGTCGGATTGACGATGCAGTCGGCGCATGTCCTTCTTCGTCCAGGTCGGCGATCGAGTCTTCGCTGAGAAGTACACCGGTGCGGTCGGCGGCTGCTGGGAGGACGCCCCAGGGACAGCCAGGGGAGAGGACGTCGGGTCAGGATCCTGTTGTGGGGGTGGGGGGGGGTCCATCCAGGGGAGGACGGGTTAGCACGGAAAATTATTGGCGGGTATGTGGACTTTGTTGTCGCATTGGAAGTCTAGGACGGTGTCGTCTCCAGCCGCGGTATGGGCTGCTGCGCCTGCGGTTGGTGACGGGGAGCGTCTGTGTGCGGCTGGTGTGGGAGGCTCTCCTGCCGTCGGGGTGGGTGCGGCGGCGGTTGTAGTCGCCGGGAGTAGAGGTAGTCAGGGTGCTGGGGAAGAGGTCAGGTTGGCGGACGCCGCTAAGGGCGAGGTCTATGTGTGCTTTGAAGGGCCGTTGGGAGCTCATTTGAAGGTGGAGGTCAGGGAGAAGATTTGGAAAGACGAATACGTAGAGATATTCTCGTTGCCTCCGTTGGATAAGTTTCAATTGGACAGGGTGAAGCCAGAGAGTAAGAAGTAGGAGGAGGAGAAGCGGAGATACAGGTTGATTCCGCGTACTTTTTTAAATTGGCTGCAGGCTTTTGCTATTCTGGCTAGTGTGATGGGTGAAAAGGCGCCTGAACATTGTTCGGCTCTGTTTTGCTACATGGATGCCATTGGGGAGGCGTACCGGACATATGGAGGGGTGGCGTGGCTCAGGTATGATGAGCAGTTTCACCAGAAGAAGGCGGTCAGGCCTAGTATTCGTTGGGATCATAAGGATATAGGTCTGTGGATGCGATTGATGACTGCCCAAAAGGGTGTGAGCCAGCCCTTTCGGGGGGCGGCCGGGGGGTCAGAAAAGGTTGTTGTTGGCAATTCAACGAGGGTTACTGCAAATACCTTTCCGACTGTCGTTTCAAACACGAGTGCTCCGGATGTGGCGGTGCCCATAGCTTGGCGCGGTGTTTCAAGCGTGGTAGAGGAAAGGGATTCGAGGTTGCGCAGAAGAGGGGTGACCCCGGTGAGGGTGGACGTGATGGAGCCGTTTCTAGAGAGGTACCCAAATAGGGAAGCAGCGGCTTTATTGTTGGCTGGGTTTCGGGAAGGTTTTAGGATTCCGTGTTCGGCAGTGGGAGCGGGAGTTGCGGTGCGTAATTTGTCCTCGGCTTTGCAGCGGCCGGAAGTGGTTTCGGAAAAAATTGCAAAAGAGTTGTCAGCTGGGAGGGTGGTAGGCCCCTTTGTCGAGTATCCGTTGCCGGATTTGTGGGTTTCACCTTTGGGGTTGGTCCCGAAGAAGGAGCCCAACAAATTTTGGCTCATTCATAATTTGTCCTACCCGGTGGGGTGTTCTGTGAACGACGGTATTGATGACGAGTTATGCTCGGTGTCTTATACGTCATTTGATGAGGCGGTTAGGTGGGTGCGTCTTTTTGGGCAGGGTGCATTGTTGGCAAAGACGGATATTGAGGCTGCATTCCGCTTGCTGCCGATTCACCCGGATAGTTTTCGTTTGCTTGGTTTTAAATGGGAGGGACTGTTTTTTTGTGGATTGTTGTTTGCCTATGGGATGTGCTATCTCGTGTTCGCTGTTTGAAACGTTTAGTTCCTTTTTGGAATGGGTTGTGCGGCAGGAGGCGGGATGGAGTTCTGTTTTGCATTACTTTGACAATTTTTTGTTTTTAGTGCCGGCTGGGTCGAGGGTGTGTTCAGTTTTGTTGCACACCATGGAGCGGGTGTCTGCAAGTTTTGGGGTACCGTTGGCGCGTGAGAAAACGGAAGGCCCTTCTACGACGATGAAGTTTTGGGGATTGAGATTGATAGCGTAGCTATGGAGTGTCGGTTGCCTTTGGACAAGGTGGAGGACTTGCGTTGTGAAGTGGGTTTGCTGCGGAATGCAAAGAAGGTGCAGCTTAGACGGGTACAGTCCATTTTAGGAAAATTTTATTTTGCCTGTAGGATTTTGCCTATGGGTAGGGTTTTTTGCAGATGCTTATCTATGGCCACAGCGGGAGTGAAGGCCCCGTTTCATTTTGTGCGGCTGTCTGCTGAGGTGCGTGCGGACTTGGAGGTGTGGGAGCGTTTTCTGAGGGAGTTTAACGGCCGTTCGGTGTGGATGGAGGCGCCTATTTGTAATGTGGATTTGGAGTTGTTTACGGACGCTTCAGGTTCGTGTGGTTATGGGGCTTTTTGTCAGGGTCAGTGGAGCGCTGGGGCTTGGCCGGAGGAATGGAGGGTGGCTGGTTTGCTTGGGAACTTGGCTTTGTTGGAGTTGTTCCCTATTGTTTTGGCTACCGAGTTGTGGGGGGATTTGTTGAGGAATAAGAGGGTGCGTTTCTGTTGCGACAATTTGGGGGTAGTGCAGGCGGTGAATAGTCAGTCAGCAAATTCGCCCCCCGGTGGTGAGGTTACTTCGTCATTTGGTTTTGAACGGTTTGAAGTTGAATGCTTGTTTTGTGGCAGTTCATGTACCTGGGATTGATAATTCCATTGCTGACGCTCTTTCTCGTTTTCAGTGGGATCGTTTTCGCAGTTTGGTTCCAGGCGCGGAGTTGACGGGTCTGCTGTGTCCTCAGTGGCTCTGGAGTGTGGCCTTGGGGTCTCGATAGATCTGGTTCAACGGTCCGTGAGTAGCAGTACGTGGTCGTCTTATTCTTCTGTGTGGTCGCACTGGGAACGTTTGATGGAGCAGGTGGGGGTCGTTTAGCGATGGTCTGTCTTTTTCTGTTGCTACTAAGAGGGTGGCAGCGGTGGCCTTTTGGTTACGGATGCGGGGTTTGGCCGATGTGTCTCTGAGTTTTTTGGTGAGACAAGCTTTGAAGGGGGATCGTCGCAGTGTGGTGAAGAAGGATTCCCGACGTCCGGTGTCTTTTCAGGTTCTGCAGTTGTTGTGGGATCGGGCGGGGAGTGTGTGCAAGTCATGGTATGAGGTGTGTTTGTTTAGAGCAGCTTTTGCCTTGGCTTTCTTTGGGGCCTTCTGGGTTTCTGAGCTGGTGGCTGCTAGTCGGGTGCGTGGGGGTGGTTTATTACGGGAGGATGTGAGTATTTGCGAAGATGGATTGCGGTGTGTGTTGCGTAGGTCCAAAACGGACCAGGTGGGCAAGGGGGTGTGCATTTTGTTGCGGCCTCTGCCAAAATCGGTGGTGTGCCCGGTGCGTTGTTTGGAGGAGTTTTTGGCCCTTCGACCGTGTGGGGGTGCGGGATTGCTGGTACATTTGGATGGCTCGGCTTTGTCCCGCTATCAGTTTGTGGCGGTTTTTCGTAAGTGTTTGACAGCGGCGGGTTTTGTGGCGAATGAGTTTGCGTCTCATTCTTTTCGTATTGGCGCGGCGACGGAGGCTGCTAGATGGGGTTTGGGCGAGGATGTTATTATGCGGATTGGCCGGTGGTAGTCTGCGTGTTTTCGCTCATATATTCGTCCTCACTTGTTGTGAGGTTGGTGTGGAGGTAGTGAGCTTAGTTTGTTAGTGTATGGTTATTTGCATGTTTGGGTAACTGTTTTCCTTTGTTTGTTTGCAGGTTCGCGTTCTTGTTTGGCGTGGATTTTTGGCCATTCTTATGTATACTGGGGAGCGTTAAGAGCGGATGTGCGGAGAAGTGGTCGGCAGTTGGGTTTCCAGCCGGATGAGTTGCAGGTCCGGTGGATTGGTTTGCGGGGTATGTTGTGGGGGCGTGTGTTGCCTGAATTTCATGCTTTTGCCTCCTTGGACAGGTGCCCGGACATTGTGGTTTTGCATGTGGGCGGGAATGACTTAGGTGTTCGCCGCTCGAGGGATGTCATCCGGGACATCAAACTGGATTTGTTGCGTTTAATGGAGGAGTTCCCGGATTTGTTGGTTGTGTGGTTGGAGGTGGTAGCTAGGAGTTCGTGGCGTTTTGCGAGGTCAGTGGACCGCATCAACAAGGCCAGGGCGAAGTTGAATAAGGAGGTGGGGCGCTTTGTACGGTGGCAGGGCGGTTTTGTGGTTCGCCACAGGGAGTTGGAGGTGGCTTCGCCTCAATTCCTTAGGTCTGACGGGGTGCATCTTAATGAGATCGGTATTGATTTGTGGGCACTGGGGCTTCAGGAGGGTTTTGGAGACAGCGTTCAGAGTGTGGCGGGGGACGTCCATAGGTGAGGTGTCTCCTATGTGCGTCGGTGGCAGGTTAACGGGGGGTCCTGGAAGGCAATACTATGTTTAGTAAGTGATTGACACGTTGGAACGTGCATCTATGTGGTTCGGTAAGCTGAAAGCTGGGGGCTCCTGTTGGGCTGAAAGGCCTACAGGGGTAGAGGAATATATGGATTTTGGAGGATTTGGTGCCCTTGGGTCGGCGAGTGCGGCCGAGGGTAAGGATGAAGATGTGTGGAGTGAAGATCGCAGCTTGCTAGGGTTGCCTTTTAGGATCCTTCCGCAAAGTGAATGTTATTACATTGTATTTATATGTTTGTATTTATTGGTTGATATTTATTAATGTATACTTTAAAATGATGTTGGAGTATTATTGCTGTTTAATAAACGGCTGCTATGGCCTTTACACCAAGAATTATGGTCTACGTGTGTTAATGGGGTTGGAAGGTCTAAGATACGACGAAATTGACAGAACCGTTTATGTAATGAATTCACCAGTATACAAGTTCATGCCTTGTGTGAAGTTGGGGAATATTTTGGGGCTGCCGGGGTATTCTCAATCTCCGTCGCTCAAGAATGTAGACACCGAGCACATCACTCTCCGCTACAAAGGACCCGGCTTACCTGTTTTAGAACATCATGCTGGTGGTATAAAGGGGCTTGCTCTAGTTTCATCAAAAGAGAAAAAAATTTATCCCGATATTAAAGCTGTTTTTTATATAATGTTTGTTTGTACAGATATCGTCCTACATCAACTTGTTGGCGATAGTTACATACAACTTTTAAGAACTGTTGAGTTAGGCGGTAAAAATAGTGAGATAGTCACGCAAAAGTATCACCGGCCGGACTATATACCTGTTTGTAAACATCATTTTGACACGGTTACAATATCGATACTCACAGATCAGGCTAAACCTGTTAAATTAAAATACGGCAAGACTATTGTGCGATTACACTTTAGACCGCGCGCTGTGACGACGCACTAAAATGTTGTCCCAGAGAGTGTACGGTGACCCGGACGCATATACGCATTATTACATAACGCAAGCCGGTCAGGGTTTGGACGGATTTCACGGTACCGAATTCATGCATGGTTCTGGCCTCGCCGGGTTATTTCGGGGTCTGTTCCGTCGTGTCGTTCCCCTATTTAAGAAAAGTGTGGAGCTTGTAAAACCGCACGTGAAAAAAGCCGCCCATAACATCGCTAAAGACGTTGTCACTACGGCTTCGACCGCCTTTATGGATCGTATAAATAGGTCGAAGCAGGGCCAGGAGGGATCTGGTGTCGTACAAATACGTAAAAAAAACGCGTAAAAGAAAACGTGAACGCGCTGCCGTTGTCTTACCAACTTTTATGAATAAAGTAGCACAACCTAACAGACGTCGCCGCCAGAAAACAAGAAGTCGTTCACCGAGCGACATGTTCTAGTCAGACGCTATGGCTTTCGTGCATGACGCCTCCGCCGAGTACGCCAAATCAGAGTTGGATATATATCTTTCAAATACCGCCTACACAAACAAGCATTGAAAAATCGCTTTATGTAGAGGTGCAGCCAATCGCCACAATCACTGACAAAGCCCCTTTGGAATTCTACATCACGGGCAGCGGTGAATATTATTACGACCTTAATAACACATTGTTACACGTCGTTTGCAAAATCGTTAGTCCTGATAACACACCCATACCAGAAGGATCCCGTTGCACTTATTAACTACCCTATAGCGAGTCTTTTTAATCAACTGGATATAACGCTCGGCGACACATTGATTTCAAGAAGCTACAACCTTTATACGTATAGAGCGTATATAGAGTCCCTAATAAATTATAATTCACAAACTTTAGCGTCCCAATTTACATCCGGTTTATTCTATAAAGACACAGCGGGACATCATGATGACAGGGTTCTCGACGGGCGTTATGAAGGCTTCAGCAAGAGAGCAAAGTATTCCGCCCGATCTAGAAGTGTGGAATTAATGGGCCCCATTTACGCCGATATATTTAATCAACCGAAGTTAATACTGAACGGTTTAGATCTAAAGATAAAATTGACCAGAAACAAAGACACTTTCTGCCTTATGTCGGCCGAGGCGTCCCATTTTAAAGTCCAAATACAGCACGCTTCCCTGTTTGTCAAAAGAGTACAAGTATCGCCCGCTGTAAGAATCGGTCACAGTCGCGCTCTGTTAACAGCTAACGCAAAGTACTCGATCGGGCGTCGCTTAAAGTGTATAGCGTACCCGCCAGTACGCGCATATCTAACCACGAGAATCTTTTCCTCGGAAACCTACCAAAAACAGTAATACTAGCGCTTGTGGATAATGAATCATTTTCCGGGAGTTACCAAAGAAATCCTTTGTGCTTCAACCACTATAATGTGAATTATGCAGCCTTATATTTGGATGGTCAACAGATCCCGGCAAAACCTTTTTAACCTAACTTCCAGGACGTATCAGCTGTTCGTGAATATACGTCCCTAGTACATATTTCGGGGAAACACAAGGCCGACAGCGCTTTATCCGTCGATCGGCACGAGTTTTTGAACGGTTACACTTTGTTCGCTTTTGATTTATTACCGGATCAAGAGCCCGGCGGTCATTTCTCTCTACTAAAAACTGGCAATCTGCGAGCTGAAATTAGATTTGCTGAACCGATTGCGAACACAATTAACATGATTGTATATTCAGTTCATGAAAATATTATTGAAATAAATAATCGGCGGGAGGTATTATATGATTTTCAATAAACATGAATAATTATGAAATTGCCTGTGTTATTAAAGCTGATATTAACGCCAGGCGCATATTTAAAGGTGTATTCCCGTGCGATTTATTACCGGGGGGTAAAATCATCGACAGGCCCGCGGCATACATTGTAAATACGGATAATTCGTATCAGCGGGGAAAGCATTGGATTTTAATTATATTATACCCGAATGATATATCTATTTTTTTTGATAGTTATGGTTTATCACCCGCAAATGAAATATTTCCTGGCGACTTTATGCAGTTTTTATATAAAAATTCTAAGACTATATATAAGGTATCAATACAGACAAATACAAGATGCCGTTAGTACAGTCTGCGGCCATTACTGTATCTATATCTTACAATGTCTCGCTAAAGGAATATCTTTTGAAAATGTGTTAAAAATGTTCACTAATGATTTTAGAAAAAATGACCGTATTGTGCGATCATTTGTAACAAAACGCATGAAACGCTTATGTATACGATGCTGTAATTACAATCAAACGTGTCTGTCCCTACGGGACTGTTGCAAATAAGAAAAATGAATAAAGCTTTTTAAACTAATTATATTTGTCATCGTTTGATTTTTAATGCGATTATATTAAATTAATATCAGGCAATATAAATTTTAATATCAAATAGCACGCACTATAAATTTAATATCAAGCGATATAAATTTTAATAGCCTGCACTATAAATTTAATATCAAGCACTATACATTTTAATAGCCAGCACTATAAACCTAATATCAAGCGATATAAACCTAATATCAAGCGATATAAAATTAATATCAAGCGATATAAAAGGGGGCGTGGTACCTGTCACTTTGACAAAACATATAACCTCTTACTACTTAGGCCATTCCAACACATTTACATGTTTCCCCTTAAAGGGTTTCTGTCACCCCAATTTTCGCTATTAAACAGGCTGACATTATAAATGTGAAAATGTCACCTGAATTTAACTCTGCATTTCTTTTATTTAAGTATGCCCCCGTTTTTGTGCAATTTGAACTTTTATTATATGCAAATGAGCCTCTAGGAGCAAGGGCAGCCGGCTTTCTCACTGCACCTGCGCCGAATACTGAACGGGACGGCGCAGGCACGAGATTTACACGGCAGACGGGGCCAGCAGGAGAACCAATGCTGGCCTGGCCCTGTCAATCAAGACAGAAGGGCGTGGAAATGAGGTGGGCGAACAGAGCCTCTAGGAGCAGGTGCAACGCCCCCCCTGCTCCTAGAGGCTCATTTACATATAATCAAAGTTAAAATTACACAAAAACAGAGGCATACTTAAATAAAAGAAATGCAGAGTTAAATTCAAGTGACATTTTCACATCTATAATGTCAGTCTATTTAATAGCGAAAATTGGGGTGACAGAAACCCTTTAAACCATTCAAGTGTTGCTTTAGCAGTGTGTTTGTCTGCTGGAAGGTTAACTTCCCTCCTAGCCTCAATCACGCACAGAGTGGTACAGGTTTTGCTCAAGAATATCTCTGTATTTAGCACCATCCATCTTTTCCTAAACTCTGACCAGTTTCCCAGTCCCGGCTGCTGAAAAACATCCCCACAGCATGATGCTGCCACCACCATGTTTCACTGTGGGGATAGTGTTCTTTGGGTGATGTGATGTGTTGGGTTTGCGCCAGACATAGCGTTTTCTATTATGGCCGAAAAGTTCAATTTTAGTTTCATCAGACCAGAGCACCTTCCTCCATACATTTTGGGAGTCTCCCACATGCCTTTCCGCAAACTCACAACGTGCCTTTTTGTTTTTAGCTGAAAGTAATGGCTTTCTTCTGGCCACTCTGCCATAAAGCTCAACTCTATGGAGCATACGGCTTATTGTCGTACTATGTACAGATACTCCAGTCTCTGCTGTGGAACTCTGCAGCTCCTCCAGGGTTACCTTAGGTCTCTGTGCTGCCTCTCTGATTAATGTTAACTCAAAACTTAGACCCTATATGCGACCCAGGATATATTCAAAATGACGGATCCAAAAGTAAAAGGCTGGCTTTCTTATTCCTGTTTCAGGTCATTTCTTTATTTGTTATAAAACATAACATTTATTTTTGTACTTATTAAAATCAAAGATGTGTATGTTACCCAAATAAACTAACACTAGTAAAAGTTTAAGTGACCACCTGAATGTATTTCACAATTATTTATTTTTTCAATTATTTTTCTAACTGGTATGAGAGATCCACTGGGATATTTGCTTCATATCCCTTAGCTCCAATTTCCCCTGAGGAAGCCGCTGGTGCGGTGTAACATGTTGGGGGAGCTGTGAATGTAGGTTTTATTATTAGTGACCAATGAATGAAAGTGTGCGGCAGGGTGGACTGCAGACACCCTGACTGAAGTAGGAACAACTGCATTAGATAACTAAAACAGCGATGAGGGGCAGATAGTCACAAACATAAGACTAGGTTGAGTAGGATTGAACAGTGGCTACAAGCATATTAAGTAATAATTTACTAACCATGGATGTGCTGGGGACAATTATATAATAAAGGCTGATAAGTCAGATGTAACATTTGATGGTGAATGTTGATATCAATTGTTACTAAGGAGGTACAAAGTGAATAAAGCACAGTGACTAAGGAATATGAAGCAAATATCCCAGTGGATCTCTCATAGCTTTTAGAGAAATAATTGTGAAAATAAATAATTGTGAAATACATTCAGGTGGTCACTTTAACTTTTACTAGTGTTAGTTTATTTGGGTAACATACACATCTTTGATTTTAATAAGTACAAAAATAAATGTTATGTTTTATAACAAATAAAGAAATGACCTGAAACAGGAATAATAAAGCCTTTTGCTTTTGGATCTGTCTCTCCGATTAATGCCCTCCTTGCTCGGTCCGTGAGTTTTGGTGGGCGGCCGTCTCTTGGCAGGTTTGCTGTTGTGCCATGTTACTTCCATTTGGTTATGATAGATTTGATGGTGCTCCTGGGGATCATCAAAGATTTGGATATTTTTTCATAACCTAACCCTGACTTGTACTTCTCAACAACATTGTCCCTTACTTGTTTGGAGAGTTCCTTGGTCTTCATGGCAGTGTTTGTTAGTGATGCCTCTTGCTTAGGTGTTGCAGTCTCTGGGGCTTTTCAAAAAAGGTGTGTATATGTAAAGACAGATCATGTGACACTTAGATTGCACACAGGTGGACATCATTTCACTAATTATGTGACTTCTAAAGGTAATTGGTTGCACCAGAGCTTTTTATGGGCTTCCTAACAAAGGGGGTGAATACATACGCACATGCCAATTTTCTGTTTTCTATTTCTAAACAATAGTTTTATTTATATATTTTTCAAATTTCACTTCACCAATTTAGACTATCCATCACGTAAAATTCAGATTAACAAAAAGTTGAACTTAAGGCTTGGCACACTGGCCCCGCTTCGCCTTGAGCCCACAGATTCTACATATGGCCATGTTCACCTTCTCTGGAGGCTGTACAAAAAACTGCCACACCGCAGAGTAGGTGATTTTACCGACAACCCTACACACTGACTGACTGCTACCGCCGCCGCTTCAGTAAGCCCCTACTTAATAAGGATATATTTTTATAAGAATACATTTTTAGTTTTCTACTGAAATATGCAACTAAAGGCTTTACCACGTATAACTGCAGTGCTGAATGCAGAATAAATGTATAGTTTTCTACCAAAATACGTCACTAAAGGTTTTACCACAAATATGACTGCAGCGCTGAACACTGAATATATTTAGTTTTTCGACTGAAATAAGTCACTAAAGGTTTTGCCACATATAACTGCAAAAGTGAACGCTGAATATATTTTGTTTTTGTACTGAAATAATAACTGCAGAAGTGAAATGTGTATATATTTTTCATTTTGTACTGAAATAGGCCACTAAAGTCTTTCACCACAAATAACTGCAACAGTGAAGTGCGTATATTTTTTCCTTTTTGTACTGAAATAGGAGACTGAACACTTTCACCACATATAACTGAAAAAGTGAAATGTGTATATATTTTTCCTTTCTGTACTCAAATAGGCCACTAAACTCTTTAAAGACAAATAACTGCATTAGTGAAATGCGTATATATTTTTCTTTTTCCACAGATATAAGCCACTAAAGTCTTTTCAACATAGCACTTGCACCCCAATAACAAGAACAAATTTCTGGAATGCCAGAGCTGTATAATGGCTATTAGGATCCCCAAATAATGTTTCCCTACACTTGTAAATCGCTTTTTTTTTTCACAATGAGGTTTTTCTAGCACTCTCCCTAGCGACTTCAGACGTGTCTCCCTGCACTAAGATGCTGTGAAATGATTCCTCCCTATCGTTTCCCTGCAATTTGAATAATGTTAGGCTTGACTTGAGTTGTACCCTCCACCCTTTGAGTGGATGTCTATTTGTACTATTAGATAATGAATTTGTTTTATTTTATTTCCTTTGTGATTTTTTAGATGTAGGAGTATTTTAATAAATACTTATTAAAAGTTATATATTAGAGGGTAATTTGCTTTCTCAGTGATATACTTGATTATACTTACCCAAAATAGATAAAATTGTTTCAGGGATTTGTTCTCTAGACTGAAATATAAAATATTTATCGCTGTCAGATAATGGTGATGGGAATAAAATTTAGATTTTTTTAAACGGGTTTTATTTGTTAGTAGTAGATAAAAAAATATTCAGGTTTGGTATTGCTGTATTCGTATGACAGTGAACACAGTGATGTCAAAATCCTAAAAACATTGGCAGAATTATAGGGTTTTTTCAATTTAAACTCACAAATATATACTATGAACCGGATGCTATTTAACTTTAAATATGTATTACAGTTAATACCAGATGGGCCAAACATGGTGGATGATCAAACATGGCTGCAGGTTTGTTGCCATAAGGGACAGGAGCCTAAGAACTAGTAACTGACATATAAGTTGGCCAAACAGGGGCTGTTGCAGGTATGGGGTTTGGCTGGTTAGGTGCGTGGAACAAGATTCCAGTTATTGCTGTTGTGGCCTTCAAGCTCCTGAAAATGCCCCTTTTGTATGAGAATTACATAAAGGGGCCACATGGGGCCTATAGTTGACCACTATATACAGTCGTGGCCAAAAGTTTTGAGAATTAGATAAATATTGGAAATTGGAAAAGTTGCTGCTTAAGTTTTTATAATAGCAATTTGCATATACTCCAGAATGTTATGAAGAGTGATCAGATGAATTGCATAGTCCTTCTTTGCCATGAAAATTAACTTAATCCCCAAAAAAACCTTTCCATTGCATTTCATTGCTGTCATTAAAGGACCTGCTGAGATCATTTCAGTAATCGTCTTGTTAACTCAGGTGAGAATGTTGACGAGCACAAGGCTGGAGATCATTATGTCAGGCTGATTGGGTTAAAATGGCAGACTTGACATGTTAAAAGGAGGGTGATGCTTGAAATCATTGTTCATCCGTTGTTAACCATGGTGACCTGCAAAGAAACACGTGCAGCCATCATTGCGTTGCATAAAAATGGCTTCACAGGCAAGGATATTGTGGCTACTAAGATTGCACATCAATCAACAATTTATAGGATCATCAAGAACTTCAAGGAAAGAGGTTCAATTCTTGTTAAGAAGGCTTCAGGGCGTCCAAGAAAGTCAAGCAAGCGCCAGGATCGTCTCCTAAAGAGGATTCAGCTGCGGGATCGGAGTGCCACCAGTGCAGAGCTTGCTCAGGAATGGCTGCAGGCAGGTGTGAGCGCATCTGCACGCACAGTGAGGCGAAGACTTTTGGAAGATGGCCTGGTGTCAAGAAGGCCAGCAAAGAAGCCACTTCTCTCCAAAAAAAAACCATCAGGGACAGATTGATCTTCTGCAGAAAGTATGGTGAATGGACTGCTGAGGACTGGCGCAAAGTCATATTCTCCAATGAAGCCTCTTTCCGATTGTTTGGGGCATCTGGAAAAAGGCTTGTCCGGAGAAGAAAAGGTGAGCGCTACCATCAGTCCTGTGTCATGCCAACAGTAAAGCATCCTGAAACCATTCATGTGTGTGGTTGCTTCTCATACAAGGGAGTGGATCACTCACAATTTTGCCCAAAAACACAGCCATGAATAAAGAATGGTACCAAAACACCCTCCAACAGCAACTTCTTTCAACAATCCAACAACAGTTTGGTGAAGAACAATGCATTTTCCAGCACGATGGAGCACCGTGCCATAAGGCAAAAGTGATAACTAAGTCGCTCGGGGACCAAAACATTGACATTTTGGGTCCATGGCCTGGAAACTCCCCAGATCTTAATCCCATTGAGAACTTGTGGTCAATCCTCAAGAGGCGGGTGAACAAACAAAAACCCACTAATTCTGACAAACTCCAAGAAGTGATTATGAAAGAATGGGTTGCTATCAGTCAGTAATTGGACCAGAAGTTGATTGAGAGCATGCCCAGTCGAATTGCAGAGGTCCTGAAAAAGAAGGGCCAACACTGCAAATACTGACTCTTTGCATAAATGTCATGTAATTGTCGATAAAAGCCTTTGAAACGTATGAAGTGCGTGTAATTATATTTCACTACATCACAGAAACAACTGAAACAAAGATCTAAAAGCAGTTTAGCAGCAAACTTTGTGAAAACTAATATTTGTGTCATTCTCCAAACTTTTGGCCACGACTGTACATTTGACCTAATTGAAGTTATACTTACCTTTAATCCTTTCATCCTGAAAATACATGTGAAGAGTACCTCGTGGTGCAGCAGGTGACCAGCAGTTAAATTCAACAAACTTGAAAGTGGAGAGAAAAACGGTCATGGGACATTCCCGGAGTGACAAGATGAAAGCCCCTACATCCCCTAGTCACAAACCTACTTCTCCAACCCCAACTGCTCTCCTGCCCTATGAGTGGAAGAACCCCTCTTCTGCCATCTGCTTTTAATCCTTTTCCACATCATCTACTACCGATGATATGTCATAAGGAACATCCAGCTTCTCATCTCTCTGCTGTTCCGGACTTTTCTAAGACATGGAGACTTTGACGCATGATTTGGAAGAAGAAAAGCCAACAAAAGAGGAGGATGGTCATCATTAACACGTGTATCGCCTAAGGGGTGCAGAAAAAATGAATGATTATGATTTCCATATTCTACTACATACTATTTTCTTAGTCTACATGGAAAGGTAGGGACTACAGTACCAGTAACTTCGATTGCTGTCAAAACAAGTAACAAGGAAAAGGAGCATCAGGAGCAACAGACGAAATTGAAGTTGATGGGAAGGAACGACGGCTTCCTTCTGCTGATGTTGACGAGCCCTGCCTACTGGAGAGGGGGGTATGGGCTGGTAGGAGATGAAGCAGTTCTTTTGGAGTGCCCAGGCATCCAGCGCAGCAGAGGGGATTGTGACCAATAAGCGCACTCGCCTAGCTCACGACAGTGTGGACTACCTCACATTTCTAAAAATGAATGAGGCATGGATCTCAGAGGAATTTAACACGTTATGAGTTGACCACGTTTAATTGAATTTCCTCATGACAACCCACAAATATCCGCCACCACCTAGAAGAAATAATGATCCCTGTCTTAGGTAAATACAGCTGCATAAAAGGCTTTTTCTGTCCGTTGAATGCCTAATCTTTTGGGCCTCGGAGGAATTCAACACCCATAGCCAGGCTATGAGCTGTGCGCTGCGATTGGCCAGCGCTGCAGCAAGGGACACGCCTCATACAAGAAATCACTCCAGTACAACAGAGGGAGCGCAGACACCGGAGCCTATACCGGGCGAACGGAGCGGCGCCCAGACATACTAGTAAGTGCAGGGGGACCCCTGGGCGCCGCTCTGCCCACTGATATAGTTAGTTTTTAGTTTGTAGAGTAGTGAAAGGTCCTCTTTAACCCCATTGAAGTCAATAGGGACCCAAACTTTTGAGCACTAAATTGACTGTAAAAATGTCATGGAAAGGGCTAGAGTGCTGCAAATGGCGTCAAAATGTGGTTAAGAGCATGGCAAGTGCTCTGCAAACAAATGTGGATAGGGAAATGACTTAAAATAACATAAAATACGTAAAGATAAAAAATAATAATCTTGATCTAGGAGGACCAGGTCCATATGGAGAATGAGGTTGAGGAGGAGGTGGATGTGGCAGTGTAGGTGGAAGTGGCGGTGGAGGAGGAGCAGGAGGTAGCCTACACTGGTTTTTGGTTTTAAATTTATTTTTATTTTTTTAAATTAGGGTACACCCCAAAACATTGGGAAATATAACCCTCCAGTCGTGCTAAACACACGTTCAGACAATACACCAGCTGCAGGGCAGGCCAGGCCAGCACCTCCAAGGTGTAAAGGGCAAGCTCAGGCCATGTGCCCAATTTGGAGACCCAGAAGATGCAGGGGCTGACCCCTGTCAGTCAGTTCGTGTAGGCGTGTGCATACTTACTGCCCCACCCACCATGTCGCACGTCCCCGTGATGTTCACGATCCAATTTGATATCTGCTCTATCAACTTTCGATGTTCTTTTATGCGCCTACCATGGTGATTACGGGTGGCGGGGAATCAGGGTTCCAGGCCGGAGAGGGAGCGTGAGAAAAAGAGACCAAATTTAAGGGAGATAAATTTATTTAAAAAAATTGGGATCAAGAAGAAATGTGGGAAAAGTTATTGAGGCGCAAATGTGGGACAAATTCCAGAAGCCCAAATGTGGGCCAAAAGAGTCAAGCGGAATTGTGGGAAAAGCTATTGAGGCGCAAATGTTGGCCAAAAGAGTATAGCGGAAATGTGGGACAAAGTATTGAAGCTTAAATGTGGTACAACTTGCTTAAGTTTAAGCATTGAATCAAAGGAGGTGGCGCGCATCAATTAAAGAAGCATTTCAGAAATTTTATTCCCTGTCACCTATGCAGAGCAGGTAACAGAAAAATTACAGAAATTAATTAACCTGTCTACTTGGTAGAGCAGAGGTCTATGACAGAAAACAATTGTTTATTGTCACCCGATGTAAAATAAAAATTATTGAAATTTATTAAGCTGTCAACTAGGTAGAGGAGGGGTATATTACACCCAAAAATTGCTGAATTTGACCCTAAAATGTAACTGACAAATTTTTTTTTTTTTTACCGGTCTAATAGGTATAGCAGTGGTACATCACACCAAAAAATTGCTGAATTTCACTATAAAATGTGACTGCCAATTTTTTTTTGGTAACCAGCCTACTAGGTATAGCAGTGGTACATCACACCCAAAAAATTGTGAATTTCACCATAAAATGTAAGAGACATATTTTTTTTATTGTTTAACCCGTCTACTATGTATAACAGTGGTACTTCACACCCAAAAATTGTTGAATTTCAACTGAAAATGTAACTGACAAATATATATTTTTTGTTAACCGGCCTACTAGGTATAGCAGTGGTACTATAGTGGTACTATACACCCAAAAATTGGTGAATTCCACCAGAAAATGTTAATGACAAAGTAGTGAAATTATATAAAATAAAACACGTACAAATTTTTTTTTTTATGAGGTGGAGTTCCATATGGAGTAGGAGTTTGAGGAGGCGGTGGACGTAGTGGAGTAGGTGGAAGCGGCGGTGGAGGAGGACGAGATAGCCAACACAGGTTTTTGGTTTTAATAAAATTTTGTAAAATTAAGGTACACTCCAAAAGAGTGTGAAATATCCAAAATACAAACAAACATAAGCAATTGCGCTGCAGTATAACAATGGCTGCTTAGTGTTGGTATACATGTCTATTCTGCACAAGGTACGGACAAGTCCTAAGGGATCCATGCCTGGTTCATTTTAATGAACGTGAGCTTGTCCACATTGGCTGTGGACAGGCGGCTGCGCTTGTCTGTGATGATGCCCCCTGCCGTGCTAAACACACGTTCAGATAATACACTGGCTGCAGGGCAGGCCAGCACCTCCAAGGCGTAAAGGGCAAGCTTAGGCCATGTGCCCAATTTGGAGACCTAGAAGTTGAAGGGGGCAAACCCGTCATTCACTACGTGTAGGCGTGTACACACATACTGCTCCACCATGTTGGTGAAATGCTGCCTCCTGCTAAGACGTTCCATATCAGCTGGTGGTGCTGGTTGTTGTGGCGTGCTGACAAAGTTTTCCACATTTCGGCCATGCTAACCCTGCCTTCAGAGGTGCTGGCGGTGCCCCAGCTGCGTTGGGGACCTCTTCCTCGTCCTCTGCCTTCGCCTTGTGCTTCCACTGTGCCCCCGCTGTCAGGTGGGAATGCCACCAGCAGGGCGTCTACCAGCGTGCGCTTGTACTCGCGCATCTTACGATCACGCTCCAGTGATGGAATTAAGGACGGTACGTTGTCCTTGTAACGGGGATCCAGCAGCGTGGCCACCTAGTAATCAGCGCAAGTTAGAATGTGGGCAACTCGGTGGTCGTTGCGGAGACACTGCAGCATGTAATCGCTCATGTGTGCCAGGCTGCCCGGAGGCAACGAAAAGCTGTCCTCTGTGGAAGGTGTATAGTCTGTGTCCTCTGTATCCCCCCATCCATGCACCAGTGATGTCCATAAGCTGGTCTGGGTGCCACCCTGCTGTGAACATGGTTCCTCCTCCACCTCCTCATCCTCCAGAACTGTGGCCTGGATGGACAATTGTGTACCTTGGGTTTGTGGGTGCAGGAACCCACCCTCGGAGCCACTTGGGAATGACTGGCCGGAAACCCTACGAAATGATCCCTTTTCCTCCTCCTCCTCCTCCTGTGCCACATTCTCTTCCATCATCTCCAGGAGCGTTTTTTCAAGGAGGCAGAGAAGTGGGATAGTAACGCTGAGAACAGCGTTATCGGCACTGGCCATGTTGGTGGAGTACTCGAAACAGGAACACAAGTCTCGCATGGAGGCCCTGTCATTGGTGGTGAAGTGGTGCTGTTCCGCCGAGCGACTCACCCGTGCATGCTGCAGCTGAAACTCCACTATCGCCTGCTGCTACTCGCACAGTCTGGCCAGCATCTGCAAGGTGGAGTTCCACCTTGTGGGCACGTCGCATATGAGGCGGTGCCCGGGAAAGCCAAAGTTACGCTGCAGCGGTGACAGGCGAGCAGTAGCAGGGTGAGAACGCCAAAAACGCGCACAGACGGCCCGCACTTTATGCAGCAGCTCTGACATGTCGGGGTAATTTTTTAATAATCTCTGCACCACCAAATTCAGTACATGCGCCAGGCAAGGGATGTGCGTCAAACCGGCTAGTCCCAGAGCTGCTACGAGATTTCGCCCATTATCGCACACCACCAGGCCGGGCTTGAGGCTGACTGGCACAAACCACTCATCGGTCTGTTGTTCAAGGCCCATCCACAGCTCCTGCACGGTGTGGGGTTTGTCCCCCAAACAGATAAGTTTTAAAACTGCCTGCTATCGTTTACCCCTGGCTGTGCTGAAGTTGGTGGTGAAGGTGTTACGCTGACAGGATGGGGAGCTGGTAGAGGATGAGGAAGCAGAGTAGGAGTAGGAATCAACAGGAGGCAAACTGAAGAGCCCTGCAATCCTCGGTGGTGGAAGGACATGCGCCAAACTGCTATCCGCCTCAGGCCCAGCCGCCACTGCATTTAACCAGTGTGCTGTTATGGAGATATAATGGCCCTGACCGTGCTTACTGGTCCACGTATACAGTAGGTGTTTGTGACATTGTGTTTTCAGCACGACAGCGTCGCGCTGATACTCGGCGACGTGGTGCCGAGATCTCGCACTCACTGGGATAGCGACAGCACATCCCAGCAAGCGCGTCATAGAAGAGGCGGGAGATCCGACTTGGATTCCCGCCAATTCTACACGTGTGCGGCGTTTGTTATGAATCCTGAGGGGGAAGTCCCCGCCGGATTTTAAATAAAAATCCGGCCTGGGTCCCGCCCTCAGGAGCATACCGGGCCCTTAGGTCTGTTATGGGTTGTAAGGAGAGCCCCCCTACGCCGAAAAAAACGGCGTAGGGGGTCCCCCTACAATCCATACCAGACCCGTATCCAAAGCACGCTACCCGGCCAGCCAGGAAGGGAGTGGGGATGAGCGAGCGCCCCCCCCCCCCCTCCTGAGCCGTACCAGGCTGCATGCCCTCAACATGGGGGGTTGGGTGCTCTGGGGCAGGGGGCGCACTGCGGCCCCCCCACCTCAGAGCACCCTGTCCCCATGTTGATGAGGACAGGGCCCCTTCCCGACAACCCTGGCCGTTGGTTGTCGGGGTATGCGGGCGGGAGGCTTAACGGAATCTGGGAGCCCCCTTTAATAAGGGGGGCCCCCAGATACCGGCCCCCCACCCTAAGTGAATGAGTATGGGGTACATCGTACCCCTACCCATTCACCTGCAAGAAAAGTGGTAAAAACACAAATAAACCACACAGTGTATTAAAATATTTTATTTTTCTGCTCCGGAGGCCGCCCCCTGTCTTCTTTATTAGCTCTTTTACCAGGGGGGGCTCTTCTTCTTCCGATATCCCGACGGGTCTTCTCCGCTATCCGGGGGGGTCTTCTCAACTCTCCGGGGTTCTCCTTCTGTCTTCTCCTTCTGTCTTGTTGTCTCCTTCTGTCTTCTGTCTCCGGGGGGGGCTCTTCTTCTTCCGATATCCCGACGGGTCTTCTCCGCTATCCGGGGGGGTCTTCTCAACTCTTCGGGGTTCTCCTTCTGTCTTCTCCTTCTGTTCTTCTTCTGTCTTCTCCTTCCTTCTTGTTGTCTCGGCGCACCCCGGTTCTTCGTCTCGCGAGACTCGGCGCACCCCGATTCTTCTCTCTGTTGTTGACTCGGCGCACCCCGGTTCTTCGTCTCGCGAGACTCGGCGCACCCCGATTCTTCGTCTCGCGAGATGAAGAACCGGGGTGCGCCGAGTCAACAACAGAGAGAAGAATCGGGGTGCGCCGAGACAACAAGAAGGAAGGAGAAGACAGAAGAAGAACAGAAGGAGAAGACAGAAGGAGAACCCCGAAGAGTTGAGAAGACCCCCCCGGATAGCGGAGAAGACCCGTCGGGATATCGGAAGAAGAAGAGCCCCCCCCGGAGACAGAAGACAGAAGGAGACAACAAGACAGAAGGAGAAGACAGAAGGAGAACCCCGGAGAGTTGAGAAGACCCCCCCGGATAGCGGAGAAGACCCGTCGGGATATCGGAAGAAGAAGAGCCCCCCCTGGTAAAAGAGCTAATAAAGAAGACAGGGGGCGGCCTCCGGAGCAGAAAAATAAAATATTTTAATACACTGTGTGGTTTATTTGTGTTTTTACCACTTTTCTTGCAGGTGAATGGGTAGGGGTACGATGTACCCCATACTCATTCACTTAGGGTGGGGGGCCGGTATCTGGGGGCCCCCCTTATTAAAGGGGGCTCCCAGATTCCGTTAAGCCTCCCGCCCGCATACCCCGACAACCAACGGCCAGGGTTGTCGGGAAGGGGCCCTGTCCTCATCAACATGGGGACAGGGTGCTCTGAGGTGGGGGGGCCGCAGTGCGCCCCCTGCCCCAGAGCACCCAACCCCCCATGTTGAGGGCATGCAGCCTGGTACGGCTCAGGAGGGGGGGGGGGGGCGCTCGCTCGTCCCCACTCCCTTCCTGGCTGGCCGGGTAGCGTGCTTTGGATACGGGTCTGGTATGGATTGTAGGGGGACCCCCTACGCCGTTTTTTTCGGCGTAGGGGGGGCTCTCCTTACAACCCATAACAGACCTAAGGGCCCGGTATGCTCCTGAGGGCGGGACCCAGGCCGGATTTTTATTTAAAATCCGGCGGGGACTTCCCCCTCAGGATTCATAACAAACGCCGCACACGTGTAGAATTGGCGGGAATCCAAGTCGGATCTCCCGCCTCTTCTATGACGCGCTTGCTCTCCATCGCGGCAAGCCAGCTCGGCGCTGGCTCCCGCGATGGGGCTCGTATGTGCTCAATCTCGCCGAGAAATACGGCGAGATTGACACAAAATCGGGTTCACCTACTGTACGTAGTCAGGTGCACCTTGCCACAGATGGCGTTGCACAGTGCACACCTGATTTTGTCCCCTACTTGGTTGTGAAGGGAAGGGAAGGCTCGCCTTGAAAAGTAGTGGCGGCTGGGCATGACGTACTGTGGGACAGCCACCGCCATAAGGCCTTTAAAACTAATCGTCTCCACCAGACGGAATGACAGCATTTCAAAGGCAAGTAATTTAGAAATGCTGGCATTCAGGGCTAGGGATCACCGGTGGGTAGGGGGGGTACTTCCTCTTCCTCTCCAGCGTTTGGGATATGGAGAGCTGAATGCTTCCGTGGGACATTGTGGAGATGCTTGGTGACCCAGGTGTTAGTGTTGCTGGCAGATCCTCTGTTTGCGGGGTGGCAAGTAGCACTGTCACTCCAGAGGTGGATGAAGAGGCCGCAATGGAAGCAGGAGGGGCCAGAGACCTTTCTTTGTTTTTGAGGTGTCTACTCCACTGCAGCTCGTGCTTTGCACTTAAATGCCTGGTCATGCAGGTTGTGCTCAGGTTGAGAACGTTTATGCCTCGCTTCAGGCTCTGATTGCACAGCGTGCAAACCACTCGTGTCTTGTCGTCAGCACATTGTCTGAAGAACTGCCACGCCAGGTAACTCCTTGGAGCTGGCTTTGGTGTACTCGGTCCCTTGCTGCGGTGGGCAGTAGCAGGCGTACTGTCTAGAGGACGGCCGCTCTGCTTTTGCACCCTGCTCCCTCTTCTGCTGTGCTGGTGGCTCTGTGCGACCACCGCCTCTTCCTCCAAACTACATAGGTCACTCGCATGACCTTGATTCCATGTGGGGTCGAGGACCTCATCGTCCTCCACATCATCTTCCACCCAGTCTTCACCCCTGACTTCCTTGTTGGTCTGCACACTTTCGAAAGCCCCAGCAGTTGGCACCTGTGTTTCGTCATCATCCGAGACATGTTTTGATGGTCCTCCCATGTACTCATCTTGAAAAATAAGTGGTTGGGCATCGGTGCACTTAATGTCTTCCACTTCTGGGGCAGGGCTCGGTGGATGGCCCTGGGAAACCCTTCTAACAGAGTCATCAAAAAGCAGAAGAGACTGCTGCATGACTTGGGGCTCAGACTGCTTGGCTGATTTGCAAGGGGGTGAGGTGAAAGACTGATGGACATCAGCTGCAGGTGCCAACTGTGGTCTTTCAGCAGGAGACTGGGTGGGAAACAATGTGAAGGAACTGGATCCACTGTCAGCAACCCAATCTACTATCGCCTGTACTTGTTCTGGCCTGACCATTCGTAGAGCAGCATTAGGCCTGACCAAATACCGCTGCAGGTTTTGTCCCCTACTCGCACCTGAGGAAGGATATTTCACTTGTGCGTGTAGCTGGCACAGATCGACCACGTCCTCTCCCTGCAACAGGAGCTCCACCAGCAGCACCACGACCTGGGCCACGTCCCTTATTTGACGCTCTCCTCATATTTTTTGAATTTAGGATCTTGCCCTAAATGGGTGTTTAATTAATAGTAGAAAAGAACGACAGTATGTAAAGGGTGTATCTCACACGGCCTGAACCAGACTAGGCCTCAATTAAAGATTTCTTTGCACAAAATGGCTGTATTTCAAATGGCTGTATTTCAAATGCCTAATTCAAACCCCTGTATGTATAGGGGGGGGATCACACACGCCCTGAATCAGTGTAGGCCTGAAGTAAATATATCTTTGCACAAAAAGGCTGTATTTTAAATGGCTTTATTTCAAATGCCTAATTCAAACCCCTGTATGTAGAGGTAGTATCTCACACGGTCTGTGATAGGAAATCTCAACGTCCCACTTGGTACCCCTGGTACCAAACTTCTAGTATCGGCTTGGTTTAACCTCCTCAGGACCGCCGTACGCAGGATTGCGTCTTTGCGGCGGCCCTGCTCTTCTGGGTGGACGCGCCGGTGCGTCCTCTCGCGAGACGCGAGATTTCCTGTGAACGTGCGCACACAGGCGCGCGCGCTCACAGGAACGGAAGGTAAGAGAGTTGATCTCCAGCCTGCCAGCGGCGATCGTTCGCTGGCAGGCTGGAGATGTGTTTTTTTTAACCCCTAACAGGTATATTAGACGCTGTTATGATAACAGCGTCTAATATACCTGCTACCTGGTCCTCTGGTGGTCCCCTTTGTTTGGATCGACCACCAGAGGACACAGATAGCTCAGTAAATATGTTGCACCAAGCACCACTACACTACACCCCCCCCCTGTCACTTATTAACCCCTTATTCACCCTTGATCACCCCTGATCACCCCATATAGACTCCCTGATCACCCCCCTGTCATTGATTACCCCCCTGTCATTGATCACCCCCCTGTAAAGCTCCATTCAGATGTCCGCATGATTTTTACGGATGCACTGATAGATGGATCGGATCCGCAAAACGCATCCGGACGTCTGAATGAAGCCTTACAGGGGCATGATCAATGACTGTGGTTATCACCCCATATAGACTCCCTGATCACCCCCCTGTCATTGATCACACCCCTGTAAAGCTCCATTCAGATGTCCGCATGATTTTTACGGATGCACTGATAGATGGATCGGATCCGCAAAACGCATCCGGACGTCTGAATGAAGCCTTACAGGGGCATGATCAATGACTGTGGTTATCACCCCATATAGACTCCCTGATCACCCCCCCTGTCATTGATCACCCCCCTGTCATTGATCAACCCCCTGTCATTGATCACCCCCTGTAAAGCTCCATTCAGATGTCCGCATGATTTTTACGGATGCACTGATAGATGGATCGGATCCGCAAAACGCATCCGGACGTCTGAATGAAGCCTTACAGGGGCGTGATCAATGACTGTGGTTATCACCCCATATAGACTCCCTGATCACCCCCCTGTCATTGATCACACCCCTGTAAAGCTCCATTCAGATGTCCGCATGATTTTTACGGATGCACTGATAGATGGATCGGATCCGCAAAACGCATCCGGACGTCTGAATGAAGCCTTACAGGGGCATGATCAATGACTGTGGTGATCACCCCATATAGACTCCCTGATCACCCCCCTGTCATTGATCACCCCCCTGTCATTGATCGACAGATCAAAGCTCCATTCAGATGTCCGCATGATTTTTACGGATGCACTGATAGATGGATCGGATCCGCAAAACGCATCCGGACGTCTGAATGAAGCCTTACACGGGCGTGATCAATGACTGTGGTTATCACCCCATATAGACTCCCTGATCACCCCCCTGTCATTGATCACCCCCCTGTCATTGATCACCCCCCCTGTCATTGATCACCCCCCCTGTCATTGATCACCCCCCCCTGTCATTGATCACCCCCCCCTGTCATTGATCACCCCCCTGTCATTGATCACCCCCCTGTCATTGATCACCCCCCCTGTCATTGATCACCCCCCTGTCATTGATCACCCCTTTGTAAGGCTCCATTCAGACATTTTTTTGGCCCAAGTTAGCGGAATTATTTTTTTTTTTTCTTACAAAGTCTCATATTCCACTAACTTGTGACAAAAAATAAAATCTCACATGAACTCACCATACCCCTCACGGAATCCAAATGCGTAAATTTTTTTAGACATTTATATTCCAGACTTCTTCTCACGCTTTAGGGCCCCTAGAATGCCAGGGCAGTATAAATACCCCACATGTGACCCCATTTCGGAAAGAAGACACCCCCAGGTATTCCGTGAGGGGCATAGTGAGTCCATGAAAGATTGAAATTTTTGTCCCAAGTTAGCGGAACGGGAGACTTTGTGAGAAAAAAATAAAAAATATCAATTTCCGCTAACTTGTGCCAAAAAAAAAAAATTTCTATGAACTCGCCATGCCCCTCATTGAATACCTTGGGGTGTCTTCTTTCCAAAATGGGGTCACATGTGAGGTATTTATACTGCCCTGGCATTCTAGGGGCCCCAAAGCGTGAGAAGAAGTCTGGTATCCAAATGTCTAAAAATGCCCTCCTAAAAGGAATTTGGGCCCCTTTGCGCATCTAGGCTGCAAAAAAGTGTCACACATCTGGTATCGCCGTACTCAGGAGAAGTTGGGCAATGTGTTTTGGGGTGTCATTTTACATATACCCATGCTGGGTGAGATAAATATCTTGGTCAAATGCCAACTTTGTATAAAAAAAATGGGAAAAGTTGTCTTTTGCCAAGATATTTCTCTCACCCAGCATGGGTATATGTAAAAAGACACCCCAAAACACATTCCCCAACGTCTCCTGAGTACGGAGATACCAGATGTGTGACACTTTTTTGCAGCCTAGGTGGGCAAAGGGGCCCATATTCCAAAGAGCACCTTTCGGATTTCACTGGTCATTTACCTACTTACCACACATTAGGGCCCCTGGAAAATGCCAGGGCAGTATAACTACCCCACAAGTGACACCATTTTGGAAAGAAGACACCCCAAGGTATTCCGTGAGGGGCATGGCGAGTTCCTAGAATTTTTTATTTTTTGTCACAAGTTAGTGGAAAATGATGATTTTTTTTTTTTTTTTTTTTTTTCATACAAAGTCTCATATTCCACTAACTTGTGACAAAAAATAAAAACTTCCATGAACTCACTATGCCCATCAGCGAATACCTTGGGGTCTCTTCTTTCCAAAATGGGGTCACTTGTGGGGTAGTTATACTGCCCTGGGATTCTAGGGGCCCAAGTGTGTGGTAAGGAGTTTGAAATCAAATTCTGTAAAAAATGACGAGTGAAATCCGAAAGGTGCTCTTTGGAATATGGGCCCCTTTGCCCACCTAGGCTGCAAAAAAGTGTCACACATCTGGTATCTCCGTACTCAGGAGAAGGTGGGGAATGTGTTTTGGGGTGTCATTTTACATATACCCATGCTGGGTGAGATAAATATCTTGGTCAAATGCCAACTTTGTATAAAAAAATGGGAAAAGTTGTCTTTTGCCAAGATATTTCTCTCACCCAGCATGGGTATATGTAAAATGACACCCCAAAACACATTCCCCAACGTCTCCTGAGAACGGAGATACCAGATGTGTGACACTTTTTTGCAGCCTAGGTGGGCAAAGGGGCCCATATTCCAAAGAGCACCTTTCGGATTTCACTGGTCATTTACCTACTTACCACACATTAGGGCCCCTGGAAAATGCCAGGGCAGTATAACTACCCCACAAGTGACCCCATTTTGGAAAGAAGACACCCCAAGGTATTCCGTGAGGGGCATGGCGAGTTCCTAGAATTTTTTATTTTTTGTCACAAGTTAGTGGAAAATGATGATTTTTATTTTTTTATTTTTTTTCATACAAAGTCTCATATTCCAATAACTTGTGACAAAAAATAAAAACTTCCATGAACTCACTATGCCCATCAGCGAATACCTTGGGGTCTCTTCTTTCCAAAATGGGGTCACTTGTGGGGTAGTTATACTGCCCTGGCATTCTAGGGGCCCAAATGTGTGGTAAGGAGTTTGAAATCAAATTCTGTAAAAAATGACGAGTGAAATCCGAAAGGTGCTCTTTGGAATATGGGCCCCTTTGCCCACCTAGGCTGCAAAAAAGTGTCACACATCTGGTATCTCCGTATTCAGGAGAAGTTGGGGAATGTGTTTTGGGGTGTCTTTTTACATATACCCATGCTGGGTGAGAGAAATATCTTGGCAAAAGACAACTTTTCCCATTTTTTTATACAAAGTTGGCATTTGACCAAGATATTTATCTCACCCAGCATGGGTATATGTAAAATGACACCCCAAAACACATTCCCCAACTTCTACTGAATACGGAGATACCAGATGTGTGACACTTTTTTGCAGCCTAGGTGGGCAAAGGGGCCCACATTCCAAAGAGCACCTTTCGGATTTCACTCGTCATTTTTTACAGAATTTGATTTCAAACTCCTTACCACACATTTGGGCCCCTAGAATGCCAGGGCAGTATAACTACCCCACAAGTGACCCCATTTTGGAAAGAAGAGACCCCAAGGTATTTCGTGATGGGCATAGTGAGTTCATGGAAGTTTTTATTTTTTGTCACAAGTTAGTGGAATATGAGACTTTGTAAGAAAAAAAAAAAAAAAAAAAAATCAGCATTTTCCGCTAACTTGTGACAAAAAATAAAAAGTTCTATGAACTCACTATGCCCATCAGCGAATACCTTAGGGTGTGTACTTTCCGAAATGGGGTCATTTGTGGGGTGTTTGTACTGTCTGGGCATTGTAGAACCTCAGGAAACATGACAGGTGCTCAGAAAGTCAGAGCTGCTTCAAAAAGCGGAAATTCACATTTTTGTACCATAGTTTGTAAACGCTATAACTTTTACCCAAACCATTTTTTTTTTACCCAAACATTTTTTTTTTATCAAAGACATGTAGAACAATAAATTTAGAGCAAAATTTATATATGGATGTCGTTTTTTTTGCAAAATTTTACAACTGAAAGTGAAAAATGACATTTTTTTGCAAAAAAATAGTTAAATTTCGATTAATAACAAAAAAAGTAAAAATGTCAGCAGCAATGAAATACCACCAAATGAAAGCTCTATTAGTGAGAAGAAAAGGAGGTAAAATTCATTTGGGTGGTAAGTTTCATGACCGAGCAATAAACGGTGAAAGTAGTGTAGGTCAGAAGTGTAAAAAGTGGCCTTGTCTTTCAGGGTGTTTAAGCACTGGGGGCTGAGGTGGTTAAAGGGGTTCTGCACTTTAATTTAACTGATGATCTATCCTCTGGATAGATCATCAGCACCTGACCGGCGGGGGTCCGATACCCGGGACCCCCTCCGATCAGCTGTTTCAGAAGGCAGCTGCGCTCCAGCAGCGTCACGGCCTTCTCACTGTTTACCGCCGGCCCACTGACTTCACGACTTGTATTAACTAGAGTGGGCGCGGCTAAGCTCTGTTCACTTAAATGGAGCTTAGCCACGCCCATGCTAGTTGATACTAGTCGTGACTTCAGTGGGCCAGCAGCCCGGCGGTAAACAGTGAGAAGGCCGCGGCGCCGCTGGAGCGCCGCTGCCTTCTGAAACAGCTGATCAGAAGCTGTTTCCAAAGGATAGATCATCAGTTAAATGAAAGTGCAGAACCCCTTTAAGTCTTGTTCTGACGTCAGGAGAGCGCCTTACTCAGTAGGGAATAACAGACAACAATTATGTATTGAATGAACGCTCTAAAGTTTATTATTAGTACAGACAGATTATATAGAGGGGTTCACACTACATGGTTCTTTTCTTTCTTGTCCCTTTTCTCTCTATATGATGTTAGATAATTTGTATACCCTTCTGGGCTTCGATCCTCCTGGGATAAGAGAGTTTGATATAATGACATATTAGAGATCCCCTTTTCAAGCATTCGTCTCACACAAAGAATAACACATAATGTTACTACACCTATTACTATTGGTTAGTAAACTCAATAATGTCATCAAGGCCATTGCAATCTTAATCAAAAACAGGGGGAGAGGATCTTCATGTTGGAGGTCAGGGCTGTCTGCCCCCGTTAGTACCTCTGGGCCTCGTTGGAGGTCAGGGCTGTCTGCCCCGTTCCAGCCTCCTCTCTTGCTCTCACAAGCTTCACTCGGGTGGCGTGGATCCACGTTGGAGATTGTTCAGTCAGCACGGCTGTTCTGGTTACTGCGACCACGGTAGTAGGTGGGCCATATACGAAATCACCTTGAGCTCTTCCTTTCTTCAGTGTTTCGACCACCACCTCATCCCCCACCCTGTATGGGTGGGTGGGTTCCTGTGGAAGAGAGGGAGACTTACAAGCAACTTTTTCCTCAGTTTTATTAAGTACCTGTATCAATTTGGTGACATATTCCTCTCTTATTAAATCAAGGTCCCCTTCCTGTACTATCGTTGGTTGTCTGGCCCAGGGGGTGGGGAAAGGTCTTCCCATGAGTATCTCAAATGGTGATAACCCTAACTTCTTATTAGGTGTCATCCTTATTTCTGCAAGTATTATGGGTAGGGTCTCTTTCCATTTTTCAAAAGGTACCTGCAGTGGCCTTCCTCAATTTATCTTTAATTGTCCTGTTCATGCGTTCCACAATTCCTGAGCTCTGTGGGTGATATGGAATGTGAAATTTCCATTCTATCTGTAGTAATTTAGCAATTTCCTTGTTGAGTTTAGAGGTGAATGCTGTTATGTCCTACCTCCGTGGAAATGTGCTTGTCACGCTGGACAGAATACAAGATAGACAGAAAGCAACCAAACCAGTGTCTAGGCAAGAAGCTGGGGATAAAAGGTCACCTCCTGACAAATCCCTACCAGCTCTCCCTAGAATTCTATGCCCACGTTCAGACCCTGAAGGTGGGAATGAACATGTCCCCGTGCCTGGGCTGAAGATTCCCCCTTTCACCATCTTAGGGATTTTAGGGTAAGAGGCAGCCTGCTCCCTCAGGACCTGGAGGGGGCAGGTGTCTCCCTAACAGCCCAGACAGACAATAACAAGAAACACAAAACCAACTTATCTTGTTAGTGAGCAGGAACAGCAAATCCTTCCTTCCTTCCTCTCAGCAAGACAGAAGCTATAACCCGCACAGGACACTGGGAGTGGGCGTAATTTAAACTGATACCAACGACCCCACCCAATGAACCTGAAGGGAGGCGGATACAGCTCACTCCGAAACAAAAACAAAAGGCTACACACGTCCTGCTAACCTGGCAGACCTCCGCACATAACCTGAGCAGGGCATGACAGTACCCCCCCCCCCCCTCCACGGGTGGCCTCCGGACACCCCGGCCCAACTTTATCCGGGTGGGATCTGTGAAAAGCCCTCACCAGTCGGCTGGCACTAACATCCACAGCCGGAACCTACAGCCTCTCCTCAGGGCCGTATCCCCTCCAGTGTGCCAGGTACTGAAGGATACCCAGAAGAACTCTTGAGTCGAGAACCCTAGAGATCTCGAACTCTAAATTTCCATCAACCAGAACAGGGGGAGGAGGCACTCCGCACATAACCTGAGCAGGGCATGACAGTGCTATAAAGATGGAAGCACTGTGTTGGGGAATGCATGGCTTCCCCTCTTTGCAGACTAATCCTGTCTTAGGATTTTTCTGCAATACTGGATAACACCAGTCTTGCCGTTCCTGTTCAGTGGCATACATTTGAAGATCAGTAAGCATTTGCGACACCTCAGGGGTTGGAGGTGCCAGACATGGCATCTCCCAATGGTTACACGGACCTGTTGGGATGCATTTGGCCACTCGTTTCGCCACCTTATCTGCCAGCACATTGCCCTGTGAGACATGATCCTTGCCATTGGTGTGTGCCTTGCAGTGGACAATTGCTAATTGTGAGGTTAGTCTGATGGCTTCAAGTAGTGTGAGATGCACTTACCATCTGCTGCCGTGAATCCTCTTCTCTGCCAAATCATACCATGGTCTCACACTACCCCATGTGCGTACCTACTATCAGTATAGATGGTGACAGGTCTGTCAGCATGTAGAATACATGCTCTAGTGAGTGCAATGAGCTCAGCTGCCTGTGCAGACTGTAATTTTATGGGTTTCACCTCTAGGACGACATCTGGGAGCAAAACAATGGCGTAGCCTGTACAGTATTTGGTGTCATTTGGTCTGGTGCATGACCTGTCCACAAAAACTTCTGGAGCTCCTTCAATGGGTGTGGATGACAAATCATGTCTTGGAGAGGTTTCATGTTCTAGGTCATGTGTGTCTGCGAGGCAATCTTCCTGTCCTTTAAGGCCTAAGAGAGCATTCAGTATTGGTGCTGGACCTGAGGTGTGGGAAGCATACTTGATTTCGAGTGAGGGATCACTGAGTAGTATTCCCTCATATCCTGAAAGCCTCTGTGCAGACATGTGTTGAGTGTGGATGCCCTTGAGTAGGCCTACAACATCATGAGTAGTGTGCAAAATGGTGTAATGTCCCATTGTGAAAGGAGTTGCCAACTCTACCATCATAGCACAGGCTGCAAGAGAACGCAGACATGCCGGCATCCCTTGGACAGAGGTGGGCATTACCTTCAAGAAAAATGCACATGGGCGCAACTTGCCTCCATGTTCTTGTGTCAGTACGCCCGCCATGGTTTTACAATTTTGTCGTGCAAACATGTAGAAGAGCAGTTTGTAGTCAGGGAGGCCCAATCCTGGACTTTACATTAATGAACATTTCAAAAAAATCAAATGCATTGTATATTTCTGAAGACCACCTTATCAATTCTGGTTTGTCCTCCAGTGTTGAGTAGGAACAGTCGGGGATCCATTGTCTGCAATAGTTAATCATACCAAAGAAGGACAGCATTTCCTTCTTGGAGTGCGGGGTGACCAGGCCCGCCACAGACTGGACTCTCTCCGGACTGATCCTCCTTTCTCCCTTTGCGAGGACAAATCCCAAGTATTCAACTTGCTTTTTACACCATTGCATTTTCCCTAATGACACTTTATGTCCACATTCTAACAACCATTGTCCTCAATGTTGGCCTCCACTGACATACTGCATAACAGTAAATCATCCACATATTGCAACAACATGGAACCTTGGGGGGGTGCCATGGTTTTAAAGTCATTTGGAGGACGATGCTGAACACTACAGCTGAATCAGCATATCCTTGGGGCATCCTGCCCCAGGTCAATTGTCGCCCTTCGAAGGAAAAAGCAAAAAGTAGTCTGGTCCGCTTGTCAACTGGGATAGAAAAGAATGCATTTTTCATATCTATCACACTGAAACAAACAGCGTCTGCTGGGATGGCAGATAGTAGTTGAGTGATGTCAGGTACAACAGGGGCTATAGGCACAATGATGTTGTTGATTTCCCTTAAATCCTGTACAAAGCGAACTGAATCATCTGCTTTTGCCACAGGATTTATGGGAGTGCTGAAGGGTGAAATCAACTCTTCTAAAATGCCCTTCTTTAAAAATTTCTCTATCATTGGCCTTATTGCCCTCAATTTTCTCTGTGGACAACGGGTATTGTTTCTGGAACACTGAGATGACACCTGGTTTCACAGTAGCTTTGTAAGGTGTGCAATCTATGAGCCCCGTGTCATTCATTTGAGGACCATAATGCAGGGTTAATGTTGTTAAGTTCTGGGTGGTCCTGTATGTTTGCAAGAATCAGTGGCACTGGTGTAGAGATTGGAATGAGATCTGAGTGTACTCTTATGCCCTGATTTTTGGCTGTCACTTGTAAGTCAAGCTTAATGAACAAATCTCTCCCTAACAGGCTGACTGGGCAATCTGGTATAATGCTGAAGACATGATCTGTGATGTATTCCCTGTCCATGGTCTTGAGTGGTAATGAGTCAGTTTTGAAAGTTTTTGTCAATACCCCTTTAATTCCCATAGAGGGCTCAGATTTTCTCAATGGTCCCTTGTACAAAGCCTTACTTAACACACTTGAGGTTGCACTGCTATCTACCATGAATTCTACTCTCCTTCCTCCCACTCTCAGTCATCTAAGTCCACCTTTTTAGTCGGACGCTGTGGTCCTCCTTCTGTCAGTCAGTAGTGTCCCAGCTGTCCATGAGAACAGAGCTCTTATGTTAAGCACAACACTTAACATGTAACACGTAACTTCAAACATTGAAACAAACAGATCTGACAATACAGACATGAACACACAAAGGGCCCATAAGAAACTTTTCATTGACTTCAATTTAAAAAATAAAATAAAATGTACAGCGCAATAAACCCTGTTGGCACCAATAAAAACTAAAAATCTTCCAAGAAAAATAAAATAAAATTCTCAATGCGCATATTATATGAAAACAAATATCATACTCCATACACATTCACATTTTCATGTACTCCTTTTCACAAACAGCTCATAACCACGGCTTTATACATAAAATATGAATTGCATACACAGCTCTGCTAAAAACATCCATCAGTCTTCACACATTTTCGACTCAACTACAACTCAAAGCCACACCCATTCACATTCCACTGAATCATTTCTGTCTTCCAACCCAGCCACACAGTTTTCTTTGTTTCATCCCAAAACTTGCAGCGCAGACAAACACAGCTTTCCTGGAAACAGATAGCCACACCACACCCGGAATTGCTGATGGTCTATATCGCTGTTGTGCTGTGTTTTCCAATGTCTTCTGGTCTTCACTCTGTGATTAATAAACTCTTATAAGAAGACAATATACTTGTTATAATCCTACAGTAATTTTGTTAAACCCAAATCATCTTATATGCCAGGTGGTCTTAGTTAGTGTTGCACATATATAATCATTTTTGTTAAAAGCTGGATTCCCACATTACACTGCTTGGGAAAGAAGAAAGAAAATTATTAAACAATTCTTTGTCTTCTATAATGTTATTACACATATAACATCACTTGCTCTGCATGATTCTGTCAACTTAGATGAAGGACTCAGGTCTGATCACAAAATATCAAAGAGTTTCATCAAACATATAATTTGTTGTTTTGGTCCGCCACTTGCGTTCACCTATCCCCGGGTCAACGGAATGCTCCTAGCAGGGGAGGAGGGCCGTCTTGCAGACCTCCGCAACACAGTAAAACAACAATACAATGTTCTTATAACTCTATGCAAATAGTCAACTTCAGTCCGTACACTTACCACCCGAACATCAGTATCCTTATATCAACTCTAATATTCTTATACTCTAAACAATTTAAAAAGAGTCAAACCAAGCTCCGTCCTTGTCTCCCTGAGACAATATTTTCTAGTGCGCACTATATTTTCTCTCAGTGATCCTCACGGCGGACTCCTGGAGTCCCCGGGTCACTTCTCCCCAGACTCCCGGAGTCTGTTCCCGGTATCCCCGATAGTTATACTAGAAGTTTTGGGTTCTACTTACTAGATCGAGACGTGGTCCTCGGATCGTCCAGAGGACAATAACAGATGTCTTTCTTACCGGACCCGAGGATGACCTTCTCGATCCCAGACACGAGCCCCCAAACGGATAGGAAATCTCAACGTCCTACTAGGTACCCCTGGTACCGAACTTCTAGTATCGGCTTGGTTTAAGTCTTGTTCTGACGTCAGGAGAGCGCTTCACTCAGTAGGGAATAACAGACACAACAATGATGTACTGAATGAACGCTCCAAAGTTTATTATTAGTACACACAGATTATATAGAGGGGTTTACGCCCCCATATTAGCATATCAACGTAAGTTATTTATTCAACCTATCATAAATCAACATGCTCTATTCTACAGGCCAATAGAGCAAAGAGCGGAACTTCCATATTTGGGGGAAACATCTGGGCGTAGTACCAAAGAGATAAGATTCATTTTACAGAGAACAGAAACTGATACACAAACAAAGAAGCTTCTACATGTTGTATAACATGGATTCCCTTCAGTCTGAACCAGTGTAGGCCTGAAGTAAATATATCTTTGCACAAAATGGCTGTATTTCAAATGGCTGTATTTCAAATGCCTAATTCAAACCCCTGTATGTAGAGGTAGTATCTCAGAGGGCCTGAACCTCTGAAGGCCTGCAGTAAATATATCTTTGCACAAAATGGCTGTATTTCAAATGCCTAATTCAAACCCCTGTATGTAGAGGTAGTATCTCAGAGGGCCTGAACCTCTGAAGGCCTGCAGTAAATATATCTTTGCACAAAATGGCTGTATATTAAATGGCTGTATTTCAAATGCCTAATTCAAACCCCTGTATGTAGAGGTAGCATCTCAGAGGGCCTGAACCTCTGTAGGCCTGCAGTAAATATATCTTTGCACAAAATGGCTGTATTTTAAATGGCTGTATTTCAAATGCCTAATTCAAACCCCTGTATGTAGAGGGCGTATCACACAGGGCCTGAACCAGTGTAGGCCTGAATTCAATATTGGTGCACTAAATGGCGGTATTTAAAATCTCTGAATGTAACCCAAATGTATTAAGGGTGTATCTCACAATGACATCTGTAACAAAGGCTGCCAACTAAATTTTTTGTGCCCAAATGAGTGTTTGTTTAAAAACTGAATTTGACAGCAGTATATAAGCCTGTAATTTCACACGTGCTGATGCTGCAAGGCCTGAAAATAGTGTTTTTTGTCAAAAGAGTGTGTTTTTCAAACCCCAGCAAATGATGGGTGTATTTCTACCTTAAATTGCACACTGACCAATCCAGATGTTGTAGTTTGCCCCCAAAAAATGGTGATTTGCAATGTCCCAAAAGCTCAGATGCAGTGCTGGTGCACTGAGCATGCATAAATTGGCCGCCGCCACCCACCTAACTAACAGAATTCTAAAAGTTAGTATTTTTTGGTCAATGAGCTCAAGGCAGGGTAAAACGATAGTGCCCTGCACCCACACAACTATTTGTCTGTAGATCGCTGAGTTAGAATCTCTCCTATTCTCTCCCTGAAATCACAAGTCCTGCAGCATCCTCTCCCTACACTTGTAACAGCAGAGTGATGTGCAGCGCTATGTGACTCAAGCTTATATAGAGCCTGGGTCACATGCTGCTCTGGCCAATCACAGCCATACCATTAGTAGGCTTGTCTGTGATGGCCTCTTGGGGCAAGTAGTATGACGCTTGTCGATTGGTTGCTGTGCAGACTTTCAAAAAGCGCCAAGAAAGCGCCGAACCCGAACCCAAACTTTTACGGAAATGTTCGGGTTCGGGTCCGGGGTCCAAAAATCCAACAGTTCGGTACGAACTCGAACTTTACAGTTCGGGTTCGCTCAACCCTACTTTTAAACATATGTATTTGACCTGTATTTGTACTGGCCTTCAGTAAAATTGATATCCAATGACCGTGTAAGCTACCTCCAGCCACATACTTACTTGTTCTTTTCTGTACGCTGAATGCATAATTTTTGGGGCCTGTAGTCCACTGGCCTGCTGTTAAATTGATATCCAATGACCGGGTAATCTACCTCCAGCCACATACTTACTTGTTCTTTTCTGTACGGTGAATGAATAATTGTTGTGGCCTTGGAGGAATTTAACACGAGTAATGACAACCACATGTTATCGAATTTCAACTATTCTCATTAGGGTTTTTTTCAAGAGGGGGGATGTTGTTATTTGAAGGAGAGATGAGAAAAGACAGCGGCACTCACCAAGTCCAAAGTAAAACGTCCAGTTTATTATACTTGTTAAAATCGGGTACAAGCAGGTCTGTGCACATAGATCAATGAAGGTACAGCCGTTTCACGGGGGGATGTTGTTAACCATGTTTTCAATCCAATTTTATATTTTTAGTTATTTTAAACATACGTATTTGACCTGTATTTGTACTGGCCTACAGTATAATTGATCAATTGACCGTGTAATATACCTCTGGCCACATAATCACTTGAGCTTTTCTGTCCGGTGAAAGCCTAATGTTTGGGGTCTGTAGTCCAGTGGCCTACAGTAAAAAAAAAAAATCCATTGACCGCATAATATACCTCGAGCCACATAATCAGAATTTATTTTATGTCAGGTGAATGCCTCATTTTTAAGGCCCATACTCCCGTGGCCTAAAATAAAAAATTTCTAGGCTCCGACAGGGCACATTTCAGAGAATTTCCCTTTAAGACGCATAAAAATGTCCCCTGATTAAGACACATTTTTGTGGGAATTTTTGTCATTGATCCCCCTCTAGTATGTCACTGTCCATGTTGTGGGACTATTTGTGCACTTCTACTAAGTATTTGGTGGCTGCAAATATGAGCTGAAGGTTTTTCAGGTTCGCCTGCCTGAACTTGTGGTTCGCGAACATTTGATTGCCCGATGTTCGTCCATCACTCTCTGACTTTTAGTCTAACCAGACTGTCTATTACTTTGTAATTCCTTTAGCGCCGTTCTATGGAAACAGTAGGTTTAAAGAGCACACCAAATGCTTATAATAACTTCTTTAGTAAATTCAACTTTTCTTCATATATAACACTGCCGCCTCCGCAGCAACCATGCACATAACATGTGTTGAAAAGATATCTCAAAATGGCGGTATGCATAAATGGAAATTCAACTGTTCAGTCTTGTCATTCAACATAAAATGGTTGATATATTTCTCTCTTGAGTATCTGTACTCTCAGTAAGTTATTTAAGCCCTTTATGGTCTCTCTAAGAGGTATATTTGAGGTCTAACTAATCGTTCTACTTGAATTTGGTCGCAATTTGCAGTATGCAGTTAGCAATAACTATTTGCAGATTGGTTGAGTATGATCTTATATGGTTGTATGCAATTTTGATTGCAATATGGAATTTGAATAGTTGCAATTGTAAACTTTGTAGTAAGTAAACACATATATAACTAATTCAGTATACAGTTCTAATCACTATATTAACAGTAGGGACATTATATAACTGTTTCAAATACCTATTTTGGCCTCTCTGCTTCCATAAAACACAGCTCTTAGTGGAGTGAATATCTGTTCAGCTTCTCTCCTCTGGTGTAATGATTCTAGCAGCTCCTGCTAGGGGAATTTCCCTCACAGGCTGTGTGTGAGGCTGGCTGTGACTGGTTGAGACTCCTGCCTAGCAACAACAGTTTAACTCTATGCTTTCTGTTTCCGCTGTGTCATTGAGCTTACCTTACATTATACAGTATAATGAATCTTAAAGGCATATTATCTTTTGATTCTGTGAACACAATATATATATATAACAGTTATATGACATCCAAACATTAAGTCACTCTAAATAACTCTGCTTTTGTCTTTAACACACAAACATAGGAACTGTATTAAGGTTATTGGCAGGTTTAGCTGTTTAAACATATAAGCTATATTAGCAATCTAGGACAGGTCTGAGCTGGCCAGCTACAAGGGGGTATCGCAAGCCCACCGCAACCAACTCCTTGCTGCACTACAACAGTTTCCATCCAATGAGTATGAAAAAATCTGTCCCTTACGGTCAATTTATAAGACTAAGGAGGATAAATAATACAGATGAGAATTTCAGGTTGCAAGCAAAAGATCTTAAAGAACGCATTAAAAAGAGGGGTTACCCAGTAAAAATATTAGACAAGGCTATGGATAGGGCATCCATATTTAACCAACGAGATCTCCTTAAGAGAGGGAACGGACATGTCAAGGATAAAGATAGAGGGTAAAGAGGAAAGGAAAAATTATTTACCTTTTCATTTAAATATACCCCAATGGCCGATATTATTCGCAAGGCAATACTGAAAAATTGGGACTTTTGAGGAAAGATATTAATCTTCAGGAATACACTTCTGCGAAACCCATCATCGCATTCAGAAGGAGTCATACATTAAGGGATCGCCTGGTAAGGAGTAGGTTAGTTGAGGATAAGCCCAGTACTTGGTTAAAAGACACACGACCAGTAGGTAATTACAGATGTGGCAATTGTGTCTCCTGTAGCTCTTATCTCCAGGAAAAAACACTGAAGTTTGGAGGATTAAACCATAAAATAATGAGTTTGATTACGTGCAGAAGTAATTTTATTTCAAGACACGGAGGCTCCTATTGCTGGTGGACAGTCCCCTCTTGCTTCCCAGCCTGCCGTCTCTGTTGGTAGGTCCGATGAACCAGCCTCATCCTTTGCTTTTGGAGGGCTCCTTCCGTCTGCTGGCATGCAGGGTATCGGGGAATCCTGGCAATCCCAAGAGGTTTCGGAGACAGCTAGATTCCTTTTGGAAAGCGCATGGGCCCCGGGAACCAGAAAGGCCTATAGGGCAGCCTGGCAGTCCTGGGCTAATTGGTGCTTCCTTAGGAACCTGGATCCCACTACTTTCGAGAATACAGCGGCTCACCCCCTCACCGTATGGATAAGGTGCTCACTCTCAGGTCCCATCCTCAGGACCTTAGAGAACAATGGAGGTGTAAGCAATATGAAGGGGCACACTCAGAAGGGAAACACAATAATAGCGAAGATAATGGACTTTATTAGTCTAAAAACATACCCCTAAAAACTCACATAAGAGCGGAAGGTAAGGGGCGGACATGCATTCAACACAGTAACATTTGCAGCGACGGCAGTTTCGTGCTATCCGCTCTGCTTCTTGGCCACTGACCTCACGCCGCTGAACTGCATCTCCTTTTATATGTCACTACCCAGGGAGCACCACGAATCTCTGTGGTATTAACCCTAATAGTGATGTCAGGTCATAAAATCAGCAAGAACATTACATACAACTCATAAAAACACACTCATGTCATTTTTATCATTAAGTCCTAATGGGCCGATTGCTCCTGACCGTATAATTCTTGTCTTAATAATGCCCGATGTCTATTTCCTCCCTGGGGAAGGTGGGGAACTATTTCTATTCCTGCAAATCTAAGGCTTCTAGGGTTGCCCCTATGTGTTTCATTAACATGTTTGATCAGGCGGGGGCACCCCCTGCCTGTCTTAATGGAATTTATGTGTTCCCTGATCCTCTCGCATACGTTTCTGATAGTCTTTCCTATATAGAAGCGGCCACACTGGCATAACCCTAAATACAACGCATTGCATGATTTTCCTATTTTATGACGTAAAGTCATGATTTTAAGAAAGACACGGAGGCGAGTATTGCTTAACCCTTTCTTTACTGAACCACACAGCAGCAAAGAAAAACAAGAATATAACCACCAATGGGCTGATAGCCCCGCCTCCCAAGTCCCCTATAAAGGACGTTCCATCCCAGCATATCTTTCTCTTTCTTTGTCGACTTGACACCCTCGAGGAAACACAACGAACTGCATCCGAAGAAAAAACCCAGTCATCCAACTTGAAACACACAAAGCTGAGACGACAGCGAAGCGCCGTCAGTCAACGAAGATGATCAACCTCTCATCCGATGTACTCCAGGTTCATCCTAGGAGGAGAAAAAATAAATAGATAATGGCAGGGAGGTCAAACGCAACCAGGCGTCCAATAGAGGAGAACACGTGTGGATCTGGCCTAAAATATAATTTTCTAAATGTGGATGTCCGGGACCAAACTGCTAGCCTCATGACATCCTCCAGGCGCGCTCCCGCCACGGCCAAGGACGTGGCTGAGGCTCCTCGAACCGAATGTGCTGTAAAGATCGCAGTGTCTATACCAGACAGAGATAGAATCCATTTCACACACCGAGCCAGCGTGACTGTGGTAACTGGTGAAAACGGTCTCCGGAACGCAATGAATAATTGTGGCGACGACGAAGACCGGAGTGACAGAGTTCTGGATTCGTATTCCTTCAAACATGCAACAGGGCAAAGTGCCAAAGATGAAGGAAAACTAGGATAGGATACTGACCTGATATTAGTCTTAGTACGTTTAGAGATGTTAAAAGTTACCCCCTCCGGAGTGAAAGACCGGGCGTCATAGTCCAAAGCCCTTACATCTGAAACTCTCTTACATGAAATGAGACAAAAGAGGGTGACTAACTTGCCAGACAACTGCTGAAGTGATAAGTCCTCATTAGCCGGCCAACCCGAAAGGAAGGCCAACACTGTGGACACGTCCCAAGAACTAGTAAAACGAGGGCGAGGGGCCGAGCGAAGTGGGAGCCCTTAAGCAACAGACATACCAAAGGATGGCGACCCGCAGGACACCCCTCAAACCCGCTATGGCCGGAAGAAATAGCCGATCTGAACACATTCATGGTGCGATTAGCCTTGCCTTCCCCGTAAAGGGAGGAGAGGAATTGGATAATTTTACTCACAGAAGCAGTAGTGGGATCCAGTAGTAGCGAAGATAATGGACTTTATTAGTCTAAAAACATACCCCTAAAAAAAGTATAAAACATACATGTAGGCACACATATAACCTATAAAAGTCTATACAAATCAATGACAAGCAATATAGGACTATGGTGGGAAAGGAATCGCTGTGGGCGTATTAATGTCCCTTTTTAAATATGTAGCAGCGTGCCTACTACTGGATCCCACTACTGCTTCTGTGAGTAAAATTATCCAATTCCTCTCCTCCCTTTACGGGGAAGGCAAGGCTAATCGCACCATGAATGTGTTCAGATCGGCTATTTCTTCCGGCCATAGCGGGTTTGAGGGGTGTCCTGCGGGTCGCCATCCTTTGGTATGTCTGTTGCTTAAGGGCTCCCGCCTCGCTCGGCCCCTCGCCCTCGTTTTACTAGTTCTTGGGACGTGTCCACAGTGTTGGCCTTCCTTTCGGGTTGGCCGGCTAATGAGGACTTATCACTTCGGCAGTTGTCTGGCAAGTTAGTCACCCTCTTTTGTCTCATTTCATGTAAGAGAGTTTCAGATGTAAGGGCTTTGGACTATGACGCCCGGTCTTTCACTCCGGAGGGGGTAACTTTTAACATCTCTAGACGTACTAAGACTAATATCAGGTCAGTACCCTATCCTAGTTTTCCTTCATCTTTGGCACTTTGCCCTGTTGCATGTTTGAAGGAATACGAATCCAGAACTCTGTCACTCCGGTCTTCGTCGCCGCCACAATTATTCATTTCCTTCCGGAGACCGTTTGCACCAGTTACCACGGTCACGCTGGCTCGGTGTGTGAAATGGATTCTATCTCTGTCTGGTATAGACACTGCGATCTTTATAGCATATTCGGTTCGAGGAGCCTCAGCCACGTCCTTGGCCGTGGCGGCTCCGCGCCTGGAGGATGTCATGAGGCTGGCAGTTTGGTCCCGGACATCCACATTTAGAGAATTATATTTTAGGCCAGATTCACACGTGTTCTCCTCTATTGTCAACCGGCTTTAAACTAGCAATAGGAGCCTCCGTGTCTTGAAATAAAATTGCATGATTTTCCTATTTTATGACGTAAAGTCATGATTTTATGAAAGACACGGAGGCAAGTATTGACCCACCCTTCTCCCTCCCTGCTTTGGCGTTGGGGTTTTGTAAATATTACGATATGTGTATGTATTTATATTGCACTTGGTTATCTATTCCAGTTTGTTTTGTAGACGCCTGGTTGCGTTTGACCTCCCTGCTATTATCTATTTATTTTTTCTCCTCCTAGGATGAACCTGGAGTACATCGGATGAGAGGTTGATCATCTTCGTTGACTGACGGCGCTTCGCTGTCGTCTCAGCTTTGTGTGTTTCAAGTTGGATGACTGGGTTTTTTCTTCGGATGCAGTTCGTTGTGTTTCCTCGAGGGTGTCAAGTCGACAAAGAAAGAGAAAGATATGCTGGGATGGAATGTCCTTTATAGGGGACTTGGGAGGCGGGGCTATCAGCCCATTGGTGGTTATATTCTTGTTTTTCTTTGCTGCTGTGTGGTTCAGTAAAGAAAGGGTTAAGCAATACTCGCCTCCGTGTCTTTCTTAAAATCATGACTTTACGTCATAAAATAGGAAAATCATGCAATGCGTTGTATTTAGGGTTATGCCAGTGTGGCCGCTTCTATATAGGAAAGACTATCAGAAACGTATGCGAGAGGATCAGGGAACACATAAATTCCATTAAGACAGGCAGGGGGTGCCCCCGCCTGATCAAACATGTTAATGAAACACATAGGGGCAACCCTAGAAGCCTTAGATTTGCAGGAATATAAATAGTTCCCCACCTTCCCCAGGGTGGAAATAGACATCGGGCATTATTAAGACAAGAATTATACGGTCAGGAGCAATCGGCCCATTAGGACTTAATGATAAAAATGACATGAGCGTATTTTTATGAGTTGTATGTAGAGTTGAGCGAACACCTGGATGTTCGGGTTCGAGAAGTTCAGCCGAACTTCCCGGAAATGTTCGGGTTCGGGATCCGAACCCGACCCGAACCCGAACCCCATTGAAGTTAATGGGGACCCGAACTTTTAGACACTAAAAAGGCTGTAAAACAGCCCAGGAAAGAGCTAGAGGGCTGCAAAAGGCAGCAACATGTAGGTAAATCCCCTGCAAACAAATGTGGATAGGGAAATGAATAAAAAAATAAAAATTAACCAATATCAATTGGACAGAGGTCCCATAGCAGAGAATCGGGCTTCACGTCAGCAGAGAATCAGTCTCTTCATGCCATAGCAGAGAATCGGGCTTCACGTCAGCAGAGAATCAGTCTCTTCATGTCATAGCAGAGAATCAGGCTTCACGTCACCCACTACTGGAACAGGCCACTGTCACACATTTAGGCCCTGGCACCCAGACAGAGGAGAGAGGTCCCGTAACAGAGAATCAGTCTTCATGTCATAGCAGAGAATCAGGCTTCAAGTCACCCACCACTGGAACAGGCCACTGTCACATATTTAGGCCCCGGCACCCAGACAGAGGAGAGAGGTCCCGTAACAGAGAATCTGGCTTCATGTCAGCACAGAATCAGTCTTCATGTCATAGCAGAGAATCAGGCTTCACGTCACCCACCACTGGAACAGGCCACTGTCACATATTTAGGCCCCGGCACCCAGACAGAGGAGAGAGGTCCCGTAACAGAGAATCTGTCTTCATGTCAGCACAGAATCAGTCTTCATGCCATAGCAGAGAATCAGGCTTCACGTCACCCACCACTGGAACAGGCCACTGTCACATATTTAGGCCCCGGCACCCAGACAGAGGAGAGAGGTCCCGTAACAGAGAATCTGGCTTCATGTCAGCACAGAATCTGTATTCATGTCATAGCAGAGAATCAGGCTTCACGTCACCCACCACTGGAACAGGCCACTGTCACATATTTAGGCCCAGGCAGAGGAGAGAGGTCCCGTACCAGAGAATCTGGCTTCATGTCAGCACAGAATCAGTCTTCATGTTATAGCAGAGAATCAGGCTTCACGTCACCCACCACTGGAACAGGCCACTGTCACATATTTAGGCCCCGGCACCCAGACAGAGGAGAGGTTCATTCAACTTTGGGTTGCCCCGCAATATAATGGTAAAATGAAAATAAAAATAGGATTGAATGAGGAAGTGGCCTGGAGTACAATAATATATTGTTAAGGGGAGGTAGTTAATGTCTAATCTGCACAAGGGATGGACAGGTCCTGTGGGATCCATGCCTGGTTCATTTTTATGAACGTCAGCTTGTCCACATTGGCTGTAGACAGGCGGCTGCGTTTGTCTGTAATGACGCCCCCTGCCGTGCTGAATACACGTTCAGACAAAACGCTGGCTGCCGGGCAGGCCAGCACCTCCAAGGCATAAAAGGCTAGCTCTGGCCACGTGGACAATTTGGAGACCCAGAAGTTGAATGGGGCCGAACCATCAGTCAGTACGTGGAGGGGTGTGCACAGGTACTGTTCCACCATGTTAGGGAAATGTTGCCTCCTGCTAACACGTTCCGTATCAGGTGGTGGAGCAGTTAGCTGTGGCGTGGTGACCAAACTTTTCCACATCTCTGCCATGCTAACCCTGCCCTCAGAGGAGCTGGCCGTGACACAGCTGCGTTGGCGACCTCTTGCTCCTCCTCTGCCTTCGCCTTGGGCTTCCACTGGTTCCCCTGTGACATTTGGGAATGCTCTCAGTAGCGCGTCTACCAACGTGCGCTTGTACTCGCGCATCTTCCTATCACGCTCCAGTGTAGGAAGTAAGGTGGGCACATTGTCTTTGTACCGGGGATCCAGCAGGGTGGCAACCCAGTAGTCCGCACACGTTAAAATGTGGGCAACTCTGCTGTCGTTGCGCAAGCACTGCAGCATGTAGTCGCTCATGTGTGCCAGGCTGCCCAGAGGTAAGGACAAGCTGTCCTCTGCGGGAGGCGTATCGTCATCGTCCTGTGTTCCCCCCCAGCCACGCACCAGTGATGGGCCCGAGCTGCTTTGGGTGCCACCCCGCTGTGAACATGCTTCATCCTCATCCTCCTCCACCTCCTCCTCATCATCCTCGTCCTCCACGTCCTCCAGTAGTGGGCCCTGTCTGGCCACATTTGTACCTGGCCTCTGGTGTTGCAAAAAACCTCCCTCTGAGTCACTTCGAAGAGACTGGCCTGAAAGTGCTAAAAATGACCCCTCTTCCTCCTCTTCCTCCTGGGCCACCTCCTCTTCCATCATCGCCCTAAGTGTTTTCTCAAGGAGACATAGAAGTGGTATTGTAACGCTGATAACGGCGTCATCGCCACTGGCCATGTTGGTGGAGTACTCGCAACAGGGCACACAGGTCTCTCATGGAGGCCCAGTCATTGGTGGTGAAGTGGTGCTGTTCCGCAGTGTGACTGACCTGTGCGTGCTGCAACTGAAACTCCACTATGGCCTGCTGCTGCTCGCACAGTCTGTCCAGCATGTGCAAGGTGGAGTTCCACCTGGTGGGCACGTCGCATATGAGGCGGTGAGCGGGAAGGCCGAAGTTACACTGTAGCGCAGACAGGCGAGCAGCGGCAGGGTGTAAACGCCGGAAGCGCGAACAGACGGCCCGCACTTTATGCAGCAGCTCTGACATGTCGGGGTAGTTGCAAATGAACTTCTGCACCACCAAATTCAGCACATGCGCCAGGCAAGGGATGTGCGTCAAACCGGCTAGTCCCAGAGCTGCAACGAGATTTCGCCCATTATCGCACACCACCAGGCCGGGCTTGAGGCTCACCGGCAGCAACCACTCGTCGGTCTGTTGTTCTATACCCCGCCACAACTCCTGTGCGGTGTGGGGCCTGTCCCCCAAACATATGAGTTTCAGAACGGCCTGCTGACGTTTACCCCGGGCTTTGCTGAAGTTGGTGGTGAAGGTGTGTGGCTGACTGGATGAGCAGGTGGAAGAAGAGGAGGAGGAGGAGGAGGAAGCTGAGTAGGAGGAGGGGGAGACAGGAGGCAAAGAATGTTGCCCTGCGATCCTTGGCGGCGGAAGGACGTGCGCCAAACAGCTCTCCGCCTGGGGCCCAGCCGCCACTACATTTACCCAGTGTGCAGTTAGGGAGATATAGCGTCCCTGGCCGTGCTTACTGGTCCACGTATCTGTGGTTAGGTGGACCTTGCCACAGATGGCGTTGCGCAGTGCACACTTGATTTTATCGGACACTTGGTTGTGCAGGGAAGGCACGGCTCTCTTGGAGAAGTAGTGGCGGCTGGGAACAACATACTGTGGGACAGCAAGCGACATGAGCTGTTTGAAGCTGTCTGTGTCCACCAGCCTAAATGACAGCATTTCATAGGCCAGTAGTTTAGAAATGCTGGCATTCAGGGCCAGGGATCGAGGGTGGCTAGGTGGGAATTTACGCTTTCTCTCAAATGTTTGTGAGATGGAGAGCTGAACGCTGCCGTGTGACATGGTTGAGATGCTTGGTGACGCAGGTGGTGGTGTTGGTGGTACATCCCATGTTTGCTGGGCGGCAGGTGCCAACGTTCCTCCAGAGGCGGAGGAAGAGGCCGAGGCGGCGGCAGCAGGAGAAGAGGTCGAGGCGGCAGCAGCAGAAGAGGTAGCAGGGGGAGCCTGAGTGACTTCCTTGTTTTTAAGGTGTTTACTCCACTGCAGTTCATGCTTTGCATGCAGGTGCCTGGTCATGCAGGTTGTGCTAAGGTTCAGAACGTTAATGCCTCGCTTCAGGCTCTGATGGCACAGCGTGCAAACCACTCGGGTCTTGTCGTCAGCACATTGTTTGAAGAAGTGCCATGCCAGGGAACTCCTTGAAGCTGCCTTTGGGGTGCTCGGTCCCAGATGGCGGCGGTCAGTAGCAGGTGGAGTCTCTTGGCGGCGGGTGTTCTGATTTTGCCCACTGCTCCCTCTTTTGCTACGCTGTTGTCTCGGTATCACAACTGCCTCTTCCTCCGAACTGTGAAAGTCAGTGGCACGACCTTTATTCCATGTGGGGTCTAGGACCTCATCATCCCCTGCATCGTCTTCCACCCAGTCTTGATCCCTGACCTCCTGTTCAGTCTGCACACTGCAGAAAGACGCAGCAGTTGGCACCTGTGTTTCGTCATCATCAGAGACGTGCTGAGGTGGTATTCCCATGTCCTCATCATCAGGAAACATAAGTGGTTGTGCGTTAGTGCATTCTATCTCTTCCACCCCTGGGGAAGGGCTAGGTGGATGCCCTTGGGAAACCCTGGCAGCAGAGTCTTCAAACAGCATAAGAGACTGCTGCATAACTTGAGGCTCAGACAGTTTCCCTGATATGCATGGGGGTGATGTGACAGACTGATGGGCTTGGTTTTCATGCGCCATCTGTGCGCTTTCTGCAGAAGACTGGGTGGGAGATAATGTGAACATGCTGGATGCACTGTCGGCCACCCAATTGACTAATGCCTGTACCTGCTCAGGCCTTCCCATCCTTAGAACGGCATTGGGCCCCACCAAATATCCCTCTAAATTCTGGCGGCTACTGGGATCTGAGGTAGTTGGTACACTAGGACGTGTGGCTGTGGCAGAACGGCCACGTTCTGTCCCAGCACCAGAGGGTCCACTAACACCACCACGACCATGTCCACGTCCGCGTCCCTTACTAGATGTTTTCCTCATTGTTCCCGTTCACCACAATAAGAAAAATATTATTCGGGCCAATGTATTGAATTAAAATTCAGGCCTTTTTTTTTACAGACACCTAACACTGTCTGGCTATCTATTTAGGTACCGTATTACACTAATACTGGCACACCAGTAATGACAGATTTAGCTGAATATAAATGTCAGGCCTATTTTTTAGGCGCTGGGTGACAGGTATACGTTTAATCACAGAATTAGACTTGTATCTGTACTGTAGCGTGTGTGTTAAGTTTTTCAAAATGACCCTATCAGCACCTTGAATCTAATATACCCTTTTAGGGATAGATTTAAAGTTGGCCTGATATAGCAGAAACTACTAATTTTGAGAATGGCAAATTTGGGAATTGTTTTTCAACCCAGAACAAAAACTGTGCTTTTACGGTCACTAAAAATAACTTGACCAGCTAAAACAGTACTGATTTGGAGGAATATAAATGTCAGGCCTATTTTTTAGGCGCTGGGTGACAGGCTCAACTTGCCCCTGATGTAGTATATGGCCAAAAAATAACCACACTATTGATGGTTAAATGCACTTGGGTGACACAGGCTCAGCCTGCACCTGATGTAGTATATGGCCAAAAAATAACCACACTATTGATGGTTAAATGCACTTGGTGGTAGCTTGTGCTGGCGCACCACAAGCCACAAAATGGCCGCCGATCACCCCAGAAAAAAAGTGATATAAAAACGCTCTGGGCAGCCTAAAAAAAGTGAGCAATTGAATATCAGCACTTCAATGATCCACAGTTGGAGATTGATCACTGAATGAAGTCTTTTGGAGGAGTTAATCTGCCTAATCTCGCCCTAACGTCGCAGCAGCAACCTCTCCCTACGCTTGTATCAGCAGAGTGACGTGCAGCGCTACGTGACCCAAGCTTATATAGAGGCTGGGTCACATGCTGCACTGGCCAATCACAGCCATGCCAATAGTAGGCAAGGCTGTGATGGCCTCTTGGGGCAAGTAGTATGACGCTTGTTGATTGGCTGCTTTGCAGCCTTTCAAAAAGCGCCAAGAAAGCGCCAAACACCGAACCCGAACTTTTACGAAAATGTTCGGGTTCGGGTTCGGGTCCGTGTCACGGACACCCCAAAATTCGGTACGAACCCGAACTATACAGTTCGGGTTCGCTCATCCCTAGTTGTATGTAATGTTCTTGCTGATTTTATGACCTGACATCACTATTAGGGGTTAATACCACAGAGATTCGTGGTGCTCCCTGAGTAGTGACATATAAAGGGAAACGCAGTTCAGCGGCGTGAGGTCAGTGGCCAAGAAGCAGAGCGGATAGCACGAAACGGCCGTCGCTGCAAATGTTACTGTGTTGAATGCATGTCCGCCCCTTACCTTCCGCTCTTATGTGAGTTTTTGAAGCAATAAAGAAGACTTGTTTTATACCAAGTGGGTGAGTGCTGCCTTAATTTTTCCTCTTACGATTTGGATGTTTGAAAGACTATTGTGGGCAGAGCACTGCCGTTTGGACATGCACCTGAAAACAGATTGCTGTAATTAGAAATAGAGATGTCGCGAACATGAAATTTTCAGTTCGCGAATGGCGAACGCGAATTTCCACAAATGTTCGCGAACAGGCGAACCGCCATAGACTTCAATAGGCAGGCGAATTTTAAAACCCACAGGGACTCTTTCTGGCCACAATAGTGATGGAAAAGTTGTTTCAAGGGGACTAACACCTGGACTGTGGCATGTTGGAGGGGGATCCATGGCAAAACTCCCATGGAAAATTACGTAGTTGACGCATAGTTGGGTTTTAATCCATAAAGGGCATAAATCACCTAACATTCCTAAATTGTTTTGAATAACTTTCTTTAAAACATCAGGTATGATGTTGTATCGATCAGGTAGTGTAAGGGTTACGCCCGCTTCACAGCGACAGACCAAACTATGACAGACCAAACTCCCCGTTTAACGCACCGCAAACAACCACAAACAGTCCATTTGCACAACCGCAAACTCCCCATTTGCACAAGGTTGGATACCAAGCTAGCCATGTCCCGTTCCTTGTCCTCACTGACGTCATTGAAGGTCTATTCCTCCACCCAGCCACGTACAACACCAAGGGTCCCCGAAAGGTGACAACAAGCCCCCTGGGACACCTGCTGTGGTTGGTCTTCCACCTCCTCAAAGCCACCTTCCTCCTCTGACTCCTCTTCTTCAGACTCCTCTCTCTGCGCTGCCGCAGGTCCAGCAATCGACGACGACAAGGCTGCTTCTGGTGGTGATGGTGACCACAACTCTTCCTCTTCATGCTCATCTACGGCCTGATCCAGCACTCTTCGCAGGGCACGCTCCAGAAAAAACGCATATGGGATGAGGTCGATGATGTTGCCTTGGGTTTGACTGACCAGGTTTGTCACCTCCGCAAAAGGACGCATAAGCCTACAGCCATTGTGCATGAGCGTTCAGTAATGCAGCCAAAAAATACCCAGCTCCGCAGAGGCTGTCCTCTTTTTTTTTTTTTATTAAAAAACTCTGTTCTTACCAGTTTAATCTGTGTTTTGTCCCCTATCAGGGGCCGGTGTATGAAATAGATTTTAGGAACCGGGAGATGGAAAAAGATGCTTGGTCAGTCCTCCTACTTCCAAATTGTGGCACGGCACGTGCGCCGTGAAATGTCATGTGCTACCCGCTATGAGTGGTATGTTAATGTCATGCCCTGCTCAGGCTATGTGCGGAGGTCTGCCAGGTTAGCAGCACATGTGTAGCCTTTTTGTTTTGTTTTGGAGTTGAGCTATATCCGCCTCCTTCAGGTGCACTGGGTGTGGTCGTTGGTTTGAGTTTAAATTACGCCCTCTCCCAGTGTCCTGTGCGGGTTATAGCTTCTGTCTGGCTCAGAGGAAGGAAGGAAGGAAGGGTTTGCTGTTCCTGCTCAGTAAAGATAAGTTGGTTTTGTTTTCTTGTGGTTGTCTGTCTAGGCTGTTAGAGAGACGCCTGCCCCCTCCAGGTCCTGAGGGAGCAGGCTGCCTCTTTCCCCCTTTCACCATCTTAGGGATTCTAGGGAATCTTCAGCCTAGGCACGGGGACACGTTTTTTCCCACCTTCAGGTTCTGAACGTGGGCATAGAAGTCTAGGGATAGCTGGTAGGGATTTGTCAGGATGTGACCTCTATCCCCAGCTTCTTGCCTAGACACTTGTTTGTTTATATCCTGTGCATCTTGTATCCTGTCCGCCGTGACATTATAACCCGCCAATACCTCGACTGCCATTTCTCAGCTGTTTTGAGATGGAGTCAATTGAGGTGCTAATTGATCGCATGCAGGGATTATCCCTAGATGTTGCGGATCTGCGTAATTCGGTCACACGGTGTCAGAATGCTCTGGCATCAGGTGCAATAGGAGGAAGTCAAAATTATGGGGAGTCTAAAGTCGCTCTCCCTGATAGATTTGCAGGGGGTGTGGATGACTTAACCGCTTTAAAGAGTCATGCAAGTTGTATTTTCGGCTGCGTCTATCTTCATCTGGTGATGAGAGTCAGAGGGTAGGGATAATCATTTCCCTGCTTAAAGGGGACGCGCAATCCTGGGCCTTTTCTCTGCCGCCCAGTTCTCTGGCCCTCCGGTCGGTGGAAGAATTTTTTAAAGCCTTGGGATTAATTTATGATGATCCAGATAGAGTCTCGATGGCGGAATCTAAATTGCGTAATTTATTACAAGGTTAACATACTGCAGAGGCTTACTGCGTTGAGTTTAGGAGATGGGCTACCGAGTCAGAGTGGAATGACCCCGCGTTACGTAGTCAGTTTTGTCAGGGGTTATCTGAGAGATTGAAAGATGCCTTAGCTTTTCATGAGTACCCGGATACATTGGAGAATGCTATGTATTTGGCAGTACGATTAGATAGACTTATTAGAGAGAGGTGTAAGGTTCCCTCCACGCAAGGGATTCCTTCTGTGAGTGGTTTAGTCTCACCTGCTCCCCAGGGTGATATGACATGTAACTCTGGGGTAGGGGAGGAACCCATGCAGCTGGGTCAGGTATCTATCCGTTCTGGTAGTAGGAACTTTAGGAGGTTGCATAAACTATGTTATTACTGTGGGAAAAGTAGTCATTTTATTTTTGCTTGTCCTTTTGTTAAACCGCATGTTGATGAGAAAGAATCACAAAGAGGTTTACTTAAAGAGATAAAAGAAACATCCCTGACTCTTGGTAGTGTGAATGGGGTGGTGGAGCAAGCAGGTATACAAGCACCCTGTAATACTCGTTTTCTCCTTCCAGCTATGGTGGTGCTGGGGTAAACCATATTGATTTTCTTTTTCTTCAAAATCTGGGTCTAAGTACTTGCACTTTAGAAAGAGAGATTCCGGTTTTTGCAATTGATTCTTCCTCTCTTTCTCAAAGGAGTCTCACTCATATTGCTCATGGTATTCTGTTAAGGGTGGGTGATTCACATGTTGAGATCATGTCTTGTTTTGTCATGAAGGACTTGTCCGGTCGTATAGTCTTAGGGTTACCGTGGCTGACAAAACATAACCCAATTATATTGGCAAGCAAAGACAGTTCATTGGTTGGAGTGAATTTTGTTCGGACAATTGTCTTGGCACATCTATCTCTGGTGTGTCTACTACGGCTTTACCTCAGTATCTCTCAGATTTTGCGGATGTCTTTTCGGAGGGTGGGGTTCAGGAATTGCCCCCTCATCGTGACTATGATTGTCCAGTTAATCTCATCCCAGGGGCTCAGTTGGCAAAGTCTCGGCTTTACAATCTTTCTCAACCTGAAAGAGAGGTCATGCGGAAATATATTGCCGAGAGTTTGGCAAAAGGTCATATTAGGCCATCTAAGTCTCCGGTGGCAGTGAGTTTATTCTTTGTAAAGAAAAAGGATGGATCACTGAGACCTTGTTTGGATTTCCGGGAATTGAACCGTATTACGGTCCGTGATCCGTATCCCCTTCCTTTGATCTCCGATCTTTTTGATCAGATTGTTGGAGCCAAGGTGTTCTCTAAGTTGGATTTAAGAGGGGCCTACAATCTGATCAGAATCAAGGAAGGGGCTGAGTGGAAAACGGCCTTCAACATGCACGAGGGTCATTTCGAGAATCTGGTTATGCCTTTTGGGTAAACTAACGTGCCAGCGGTATTTCAGCGATTCGTCAATGACATTTTCCATCATTTTGTGGGGAGGTTCGTGGTAGTTTACTTGGATGACATTCTAATTTACTCTCCTGATCTGAAGACCCATCAGGATCACGTGAGACAGGTTTTGACGATACTTCAGGAGAATAAATTATATGCCAAATTGGAGAAATGTGTGTTTTCTGTGCAGGAGCTTCCGTTTCTGGGATATCTGCTTTCTGACTCTGGTTTTCGTATGGATCCCGAAAAGGTACGGGCAGTTCTGGAATGGGACCGACCGGAGAATCAGAAAGCTTTGATGCGGTTTTTGGTGTTTTAGTAATTATTATAGAAAATTTTTCTTTAACTATTCTACCATTGTGAAACCTCTGACCGATATGACGAAGAAGGGCGCTGATGTCTCTGTCTGGTCGGATGAGGCATTGCAGGCCTTTTCGGCTATTAAGGAATGTTTTGCGTCTGCTCCCATTCTGGTGCAGCCCGATGTGTCTCAGCCATTCGTGGTGGAGGTTGATGCATCAGAAGTGGGGGTTGGAGCAGTGCTGTCGCAGGGTTCATCTCCTGGCAAATGGGTTCCGTGTGCTTTTTTTTCCAAGAAGCTCTTGGTCGCCGAGAGGAATTATGGTGGTCTCCGCTCTGTATCCCGAATTGGAGATGGATGTGTTGGGAGCCCAGGAGAGGGCTCCTGGTTCTTGTCCCCCAGGGAGGTTGTTTGTTCCTGATGGACTGCGATACAAGGTATTCAAGGAACATCACGATACTGTCCTTGCTGGACATCCTGGTGGTAAGTCCACCTTTGATCTTGTGTCCCAGAGGTTCTGGTGGCCCGGGTTACGTAAAAGTGTTGAGGATTACGTAGCAGCTTGGGAAACCTGTGCACGGTCAAAGGTTGCTCATACCCGACCTACTGGTTCACTTCTTCCTTTGTCTATTCCGCACTTGTCTATGGACTTTATTACGGATCTGCCGAGTTCTTCCGGGAAAACAGTCATTTTGGTGGTTGCTGACCGTTTTAGTAAAATGGCTCACTTTGTATCGTTAGCCAGTCTGCCCAATGCCAAGACTCTTGCTCAGATTTTTGTTGATAATATCGTAAAATTGCATGACATCCGAGGGGGATGTGGTTTCTGATAGGGGCACGCAGTTTGTCTCCAGGTTTTGGAGGGTGTTCTTCTCTCGGCTTGGCATTCAACTTTCGTTCTCTTCGGCTTTTCATCCGCAGTCGAATGGGCCGACAGAGCGTACTAATCAAAACCTGGAGACCTACTTGAGGTGCTTTGTGGCTGAGAATCAGGAGGACTGGTCCTCTTTCTTGTCCCTAGCAGAGTTTGCTTTGAATAACCGTAGGCAGGAGTCCATGGGTAAGTCGCCATTTTTTGGCGCATACGGTTTTCATCCTCAGTTTGGTACCTTTTCTGGGACTAGTTCCTCTGGGATGCCAGAGGAGGAGAGATTTTCTTCTGCCTTGTCTTCTATCTGGCGGAGGATTCAGGTGAATTTGGAGAAGATGGGTGAGAAGTATAAGCGAATGGCTGACAAGAGACGTATGACTGGTCCGGACCTGTGTGTGGGTGATCTGGTGTGGTTATCTACTAAAAAAATATTAAACTGAGAGTACCATCTTTGAAACTGGGTCCAAGATTTATTGGACCTTACAAAATATCTGCGGTGGTCAATCCAGTAGCGTTTCGTCTGGATCTTCCGCAGACTTGGAGGATCCATGATGTGTTCCACAAGTCTTTACTGAAGAGATATGTGAAATCGGTGGAACCATCGCCATTGCCTCCTCCCCCTGTTCTGGTTGAAAATTTAGAGTTCGAGATCTCCAGGGTTCTCGACTCAAGAGTTCTTCCGGGTTCCCTTCAGTATCTGGTACACTGGAGGGGATACGGCCCTGAGGAGAGGATGTGGGTTCCGGCTGTGGATGTTAGTGCCAGCCGACTGGTGAGGGCTTTTCACAGATCTCACCCGGATAAAGTTGGGCCAGGGTGTCCGGAGGTCACCCGTAGAAGGGGGGGTACTGTCATGCCCTGCTCAGGCTATGTGCGGAGGTCTGCCAGGTTAGCAGCACATGTGTAGCCTTTTTGTTTTGTTTTGGAGTTGAGCTATATCCGCCTCCCTTCAGGTGGACTGAAGGTGGTCGTTGGTTTGAGTTTAAATTACGCCCACTCCCAGTGTCCTGTGCGGGTTATAGCTTCTGTCTGGCTCAGAGGAAGGAAGGAAGGAAGGAAGGAAAGATTTGCTGTTCCTGCTCAGTAAAGATAAGTTGGTTTTGTTTTCTTGTGGTTGTCTGTCTAGGCTGTTAGAGAGACGCCTGCCCCCTCCAGGTCCTGAGGGAGCAGGCTGCCTCTTTCCCCCATTTCACCATCTTAGGGATTCTAGGAAAACTTCAGCCTAGGCACAGGAACACATTTTTTCCCACCTTGGAAAAAGATGCTTGGTTGGTCCTCTTACTTCCAATTTGGGGCACTGCGCGTGCGCCGTGCAATGTACTGTGCTACCCGATAGGAATAGTACTACTTAACATACCACTCATATTGGGTAGCACAGTACATTGCACGGCGCACGCGCAGTCCCTTAAATTGGAAGTAAGAGGACCAACCAAGCATCTTTTTCCATCTCCCGGTTTCTAAAATCTATTCCATACACCGGCCCCTGATAGAGGACGTAACAGGGATTAAACAGATATGAGTGGTATGTTAAGTAGTACTATTCCTATCAGTTTAAACCCTGTTACGTCCCCTATCAGGAAACGTGTATGGAATAGAGTTTAGACAACCGCAAAGAGTTGTCAATAGTTGACACACTCATGACATAAATTTTATTCCTCTTTGCGTCAATCTTGGTGTAGTGATGACTGTGCTCGTGTGCATGTTTGGGAGATTGCAGTCGATGGCGGTTTTTCAAAGCCTATGGTTGTGCTGAGGTAGTTCAGTGACAGTTAAGTGACCCAGAAAACAATGATTCTGCAGTATGGGCCCATTGTTGGCCTAGTAGGCTTTAATGATCACCTTAGATGATCACAAAGAAAATGAATGTTTTTTCTATGCAAAATTATCCAGCCGATCGCTTTTGGTCTGTTCACAATGAAGCAGCGACCTTATCTCATCTGTGGTGTGCCAACATTGCCATTGCCAACACACTCATAGAGGTGATCGCCTCATTGTGATACGCAAGCCCCTTCACCACAACAAGGTAACGATCACGAAGGGGAATTGACACATATATGTGCCTTTTTTTTGTTTTGTTTTTGCAGCCACAGTGCAGCACCTGAGGCCAGAAAAATTAGGCATGTACACATGCCTGAAAAACGAGGTATTGTAGCAGCAGCCGAAAAAATTGATGTTTTCCAGGCAGAAAGTGCACTAAAACATTGCGGCTTGAACCCTAGTTGGTGGCGGAGAAGTCACGCAAGTCATCCGGCATGTAGACATTAAATACAGCAGCGTGTGGACCATTTTATAGCCCAAGGCATCTCATCAGGCCTTTTTTAGTCAAATGCATCACCCACTGTCAGTCTCTTCGGGATCCATGCCTCATTCATCTTAATAAAGGTGAGGTAATCTAGACTTTTTTGACCTAGGCGACTTCTCTTCTCAGTGACAATACCTCCTGCTGCGCTGAAGGTCCTTTCTGACTGGACGCTTGAAGCGGGGCAGGCCAGAAGTTCTATTGCAAATTGGGATAGCTCAGGCCACAGGTCAAGCCTGCACACCCAGTAGTCAAGGGGTTCAGACTGTCGATATCTGCAGTTAAGGCGAGGTAGTCTGCTACCTGTCGGTCGAGTCGTTCTCTGAGGGTGAACCCCGAAGGGCTGTGGCGATGCGTAGGACTTGAAAAGCTCCGCATGTCCTCCATCAACAACACGTCTGTAAAGCGTCCTGTCCTTGCCGGCGTGGTAGGAGGAGGATTACTTTCACCTCTTCGCCTGTTAGATTCCTGTTGTGCTGTGACATTACCCTTATACGCTGTGTAAAGCATACTTTTTAACTTGTTTTGGAACTGTTGCATCCTTTTCGACTTCCGGTAATTCGGTAACATTTCAGCCACTTTCTGCTTATACCGGGGGTCTAATAGCGTGGCCACCCAGTACAGGTCGTTCTCATTCAGCCTTTTTATACGAGGGTCCCTCAACAGGCATGACAGCATGAAAGACCCCATTTGCACAAGGTTGGATGCCGAGCTACTCATGTCCCATTCCTCGTCCTCACGGATCTCATTGAAGGTCTGTTCTTGCCCCAGCCACGTACAACACCACGGGTACCAGATAGGTGACAACGAGCACCCTGGGATGCCTGCTGTGGTTGGTCTTCCTCCTCCTCAAAGCCACATTTCTCCTCTGACTCCTCTTCCTCGGACTCCTCTTCCACCGTTGCTGCAGGTCCAGCAAGCGATGCTGATAAGGCCGTTTCTGGTGGTGATGGTGACCACAACTCTTCCTCTTCACGCTCATCTACGGCCTGATCCAGCACTCTTCGCAGGGCACGCTCCAGGAAGAAAACAAATGGGATGATGTCGCTGATGGTGCCTTCGGTGCGACTGACTAGGTTTGCCACCTCCTCAAAAGGACGCATGAGCCTACAGGCATTGAACATGAGCGTTCAGTAACGTGGCAAAAAAATACCCAGCTCAGCAGAGGCTGTCCTAGCACCCCGGTCATACAAATACTCGTTGATGACTTTTTATTGTTTGAGCAGGCGGTCGAACATTAGGAGTGTTGAATTCCAACGTGTCGGGCTGTCGCAAATCAAGCGCCTCACTGGCATGTGGTTTCGCCGCTGAATATCTGAAAAGTGCGCCATGGCCGTGTAGGAACGCCTGAAATGGCCACACACCTTCCTGGCCTGCTTGAGGACGTCCTGTAAGCCTGGGTACTTATGCACAAAGCGTTGTACGATCAGATTCAACACATGTGCCATGCACGGCACATGTGTCAACTTGCCCAAATTTAATGCCGCCAACAAATTGCTTCTGTTGTCGCACACCACTTTGCCGATCTCCAGTTGTGCGGAGTCAGTCACTGATCCACCTGTGCGTTCAGGGCTTACAGGAGTGCTGGTCCGGTGTGACTCTCTGCTTTCAGGCAAGTCAACCCCAAGACGGCGTGACACTGTCATATCCAGGATGTGGAATAGCCCCTGGAGAGCTGGGGGGGGGGGGGTGCAGTTGATGTGGAGCAAGACGCAGCAGCAGAAAAGGGCTCAGCCGAGGAGGTTAGTGAAGAGGATGGAGTAGGAGGAGTAGAGGAGGTGGCAGCAGGCCTGCCTTCAAGTCGTGGTGGTGTCACCAACTCCTTTGCAGAGCCACGCATTCCATGCTTGGCAGCCGTCAGCAGGTTTACCCAATGCGCAGTGTATGTGATATACCTGCCCTGACCATGCTTTGCAGACAGGTATCAGTGGTCAGATGGACCCTTGCCCCAACACTGTGTGCCAGACATGCCATGACTTCCTTTTCCACAGTAAAGTACAGGTTGGGCATTGCCTTTTGTGAAAAAAAAATTCAGCCGGGTACCTTTCACTGCGGTGTCCCAATAGTTACAATTTTTTTTGAAGGCCTCAGACTCCACCAGCTTGTATGGTAAAAGCTGGCGGGCTAAGAGTTCCGACAATCCAGCTGTCAGACGCCTGGCAATGGGGTGACTCTGTGACATTGGCTTCTTACGCTCAAACATTTCCTTAACAGACACCTGACTGTGGGCAGATGAACAGGAACTGCTGAAGGTGAGAGGCGGAGTGGCGGATGGTTGAAAGGGGGCAAGGAGGACAGCAGTGGTTGACGTGGCTGAAGATGCTGGACCAGGAGGAGGATGGTGGCTTTGAGTTTGTGTGCTGCTTGTACTCATCATGTGTTGATCCCATAGGCGTTTGTGATGTGAGATCATATGCCTTCGCAAAGCAGTTGTACCTAGGTGGGTGTTGGACTTCCAACGACTCAGTTTCTTTTGGCACAGGTTGCAAATTGCATCGCTGTTATCAGAGGCAGACACACAAAAAAAATGCCACACTGCTGAGCTTTGCAATGATGGCATTCTGGTGGTGGCAGCAGCATGCGTTGATTGGCGTGCTGTCTGGCTGACCACGGGTGCCAATACATTCTGTCTGACTGTGCCACTAGCTCCTTGCGACGACATTCCCCCTGCTTCCAACTCGTCTCCTCCTCCTCTCTGTCTCCCCATCTGAACTTTCCCCCTGTTCTTCTCTTCGAACGGGCACCCACGTGACATCCACGGACACATCGTCATCATCAACTGCTTCACTTGTATCTGACAACTCAGCAAAGGAAGCAGCAGCGGGTACAACATCATCATCACACCGTACGTCCATGTGTGTAATGCTGCCTGACTGAGACATATCCCTGTTATCTACATCCTCTGGCAATAATGGTTGCGCATCACTCATTTCTTCCAACTGATGTGTAAATAACTCCTCTGACAGATCAAGTGAAGCAGCTGTGGTGCTAGTGTTGGTTGTGGCGGCAGGCGGGCGAGTGGTAACTTGAGAGGTGCCCGAAGCTGAGCTGGAGGAGGATGGTGCATCAAGGTTCCGAGAGGAAGCTGTAGAAGATTGGGTGTCCTGTGTTAGCCAGTCAACTATGTCCTCAGAACTTTTCGAGTTTAGGGTACACTGGGCATTATTCTAGGGCCAAAGGAAATCACAGCACCACGACCACGACGGCCCCTGCGGGGTGGCCTGCCTCTGCCTGTCTTTTTTCGATTAGTTGTACTATGCGTGCAAGCTACTGTGACACCAGATATGAGTGGTGGCACTAGGCACTGGCAGTGGTGGGCACAGTACACACTGTGGGCCTGACACACACGCAGGCAACTGCAATTATATTACAGTGAAAAAATTGTTTTTTATTTTTAAATGCAAGCTACTGTGACACCAGATACGAGTGGTGACACTGGGCACAATACACGCTGTGGGCCTGACACACACGCTGGCAGGCAACTGCAATTAGATTACAGAGGGGAAAAAAAATTATTGACTTATGTACTAGCCCTAGAAAGGGCTTTTTGGGGTTCTGTCAGTGCTGTCAGGACGCTGTCCTTACAGCAGATCAAATGAGTCTTTGAGGACTGGAGTGGACACTGAATACACTGGCCTAACTATCGATTTCCCTATTAAATCAGCAGCAGCTGCATTGTCCCTGCTCTCACTAACACTGCAGCTTCCGAATGAATCTAAGATGGATGCTGTCCTTGCTTTTTGATAGGAGGTGGGAGGGTCTGGGAGGGAGGGTATGCTGCTGATTGGCTGGAATGTGTCTGCTGACTGTGAGGTACAGGGTCAAAGTTTGCTCAATGATGACGTATAGGGGGCAGACCGAACATCGCATATGTTCGCCCGCCGCGGCGAACGCGAGCAAGCGATGTTCGCCGGCGAATAGTTCGGGACATCTCTAATTAGGAATTGCTATCAGGAACTGCAGTATTTACACCCCACTATTCATCATTTGTTATTTGCAATCTTGAATTATATACCCGGGTATAATACTGTGTGTGTGTAAAAAAATTATATATATATATATATATATATATATATATATATATATATATATATATATATATATATATATATATATATATATAGTACAGACCAAAAGTTTGGACACACCTTTCATTCAAAGAGTTTTCTTTATTTTCATGACTATGATAATTGTAGATTCACACTGAAGGCATCAAAACTATGAATTAACACATGTGGAATTATATACATAACAAACAACTGAAAATATGTCATATTCTAGGTTCTTCAAAGTAGCCACCTTTTGCTTTGATTACTGCTTTGCACACTCTTGGCATTCTCTTGATGAGCTTCAAGAGGTAGTCCCCTCAAATGGTTTTCACTTCATAGGTGTGCCCTGTCAGGTTTAATAAGTGGGATTTCTTGCCTTATAAATGGGGTTGGGACCATCAGTGGCGTTGAGGAGAAGTCAGGTGGATACATAGTTGATAGTCCGACTGAATAGACTGTTAGAATTTGTTTTATGGCAAGAAAAAAGTAGCTAAGTAGAGAAAAACGAGTGGCCATCATTACTTTAAGAAATGAAGATCAGTCAGTCAGCCGAAAAATTGGGAAAACTTTGAAAGTAAGGGCTATTTGACCATGAAGGAGAGTGATGGGGTGCTGCGCCAGATGACCTGGCTCCACAGTCACCGGACCTGAACCCAATCGAGATGGTTTGGGGTGAGCTGGACCGCAGAGTGAAGGCAAAAGGGCCAACAAGTGCTAAGCATCTCTGGGAACTCCTTCAAGACTGTTGGAAGACCATTTCAGGGGACTACCTCTTGAAGCTCATCAAGAGAATGCCAAGAGTGTGCAAAGCAGTAATCAAAGCAAAAGGTGGCTACTTTGAAGAACCTAGAATATGACATATTTTCAGTTGTTTCACACTTGTTTGTTATGTATATAATTCCACATGTGTTAATTCTTAGTTTTGATGCCTTCAGTGTGAATCTACAATTTTCATAGTCATGAAAATAAAGAAAACTCTTTGAATGAGAAGGTGTGTCCAAACTTTTGGTCTGTACTGTATATATATATATATATATATATATATATATATATATATATATATATATAAATACATTTTTTTTTTTTTTTATTGTAGGAAGGTGCAAGAGGCAGTCATTGATGGAAGGTATGTCTCACAGAGGTTCCTGGCCTCTGTGAGGTAAGAGACAGTAATTTCAAGGGTCAGCAGCGGCAGTGCTGATTGACACTGTTAGCTGTTAGTATGGCTGTAAAGCCGATCGGGGTTGGCTCTTACTGGGAGTAGCCAAAGTGCGCTGGGTGAGTGGCTCCTCCCTATGTTCCAGCCAATGTCTTTACTAGCCTATATTTAACCCGGCCAGCAGTCTCAGCTGGGTGTGGATTACTCCTCTCTGACAAAGGAACGCTGTCAGTCTCTGTGGGTTTGGGAACGGAGAACTTGTGCCGTGCTAAAGGGCTGAGAGACGCCTGCTGGGAATCAGGCCCTAAATCCTGCTGTGGACTGTGGGTGGAAAAACTGCTGACCAGGTGAAGGCTTTTGTTCTGTGGACTTTTTATGGTGTGAACAAACACCAAGACTGCAAACCATTACTTTTTGTTTTTCCTTATGTGTGAATAAAACACTGAACTGTTTAAGTTAAAGACTTTGTTGTTGCCCCTGTACTGCGTCCGCTAGCCTGTCTAGTCCTGTGCACGATACCTTCAGGCAACAGAAGAGATTATCCAGGTGCAGGGGCCCCTGTGGATGACTGTAGATCCAGGATTCTTCCAGGAGATGACAGACAGCCAATCAGGAGATGACGAAAGGATTTCTTCCAGGCAGCACACAGAGCAACAACAGTAGAAGATGCAGGCCTAACTAACACTGAGTCCTATGTAGTTGGAAGTCGGAAGCCTAACCTATCACTATCCTGAACTATATACTGATCCCTAACTACAATTACTAGATAGATTCTGTGAATATATAAGTATCACATGGAAGTTCTACTGACTCTGTGTGAGGGAGATAAAGAGGAGCAGGTGGCAATCTATTCCCATACACTCCAGCTTCACTAGCTGATCTTAAAGGGGTATTCTGAACACGCCGTTTCATACTTACCTGCTCCCGGCGCGCTGTCCACTTCCTGGTTTCAACACTCTGCAGGGGGCAGGTTCCATCTTGATTGAAGTCTTCTCCCGGCCGGGCCGCGAGCTGGACTGAACGCGCATGCCGAGGCTGCGCATGTGCCCTGGTGGCTACTTTCTGGCAAGTATACTGTACTGGCCAGGAATAAATCACCATAGCGCATGCGCGGCCTCGGCGTGCGCTTTTGGGACTGCGCGCGGCCGGCCGGGAGAAGAGAAGAAGTCGTCTGAGCAAGCGCGGCAACCGCGATTCCTGATAAGAGCGGTGGCCATAACCAGGGGAGACGGAAGAGACAGGTAAGTATATGTTTATTTTCTTCTAAGGGGTGGGAATTAGTTAATTACATATATTTAGAAAAAATTTCACTGTTAAATCATTAACAGATTTAACAGTGATCATTAATATGGGAATACCCCTTTAAGGATATGCAGTGCAGCCCATAATTATTCATACCCCTGGCAAATTTTGACTTAAAGTTACTTTTATTCAGCCAGCAAGTAATTTTTTGATGGGAAATGACATAGGTGTCTCCCAAAAGATAATAAGATGATGTACAAGAGGCATTATTGTGGGGGAAAAAAACATTTCTCAGCTTTTATTTACATTTGAGAAAAGCCTTTATTGGCTATTACAGCAATCAAACGCTTCCTATAAGTGCAGACCAGCTTTTTGCATGTCTCCACAGGTATTTTTGCCCATTCATCTTTAGCAATGAGCTCCAAATCTTTCAGGTTGGAGGATCTTCTTGCCATCACCCTGATCTTTAGCTCCCTCCACAGATTCTCAATTGGATTCAAGTCTGGACTCTGGCTGGGCCACTCCAAAACGTTAATGTTGTTGTCTGCTAACCATTTCTTCACCACTTTTGCTGTGTGTTTTGGGTCATTGTCATGCTGAAATGTCCACTGGTGCCCAAGGCCAAGTTTCTCTGCAGACTGCCTGATGTTGTCATTGAGAATCCTCATGTATTGCTCTTTTTTCATGGTGCCGTTTACTGTGATTAGGCTCCCTGGTCCATTGGCGGAAAGACACCCCCAAAGCATTAGGTTCCCACCACCAGGTTTGACAGTAAGGGATGGTGTTCTTTGGGTTGAAGGCTTCTCCTTTTTTACGCCAAATGAAGGAAACATCATTGTGACCAAACAATACAATTTGTGTTTCATCTGACCATAACACAGAAGACCAGAAGTCTCCTTCTTTGTCCAGATGAACTTTTGCAAAGGCCAAGCGAGCTTTTGTGTGACTTATCTGGAGAAGTGGCGTCCTCCTTGGTCTGCATTGTGCAGTGTCCGTTGGATTGTCTGCCTTGAGACATTGCCACCAGCAGAGCCCAGATTCACCAGGATGGCCTTGGTGGTGATCCGTGGATTCTTTTTCACCTCTCTAACTATCCTCCTGGCCAGCACAGGTGTCACTTTTGACTTCCGACCACGTCCTCTGAGATTTTCCACAGTGCGAAACATCTTGTATTTTTTTGCTCAAATGTAAATAAAAGCTGATAAATGTTTTTTCTTCCACAATAATGCCTCTTGTACATCTTATTATCTTTTGGGAGACATCTATGTCATTTCCCGTCAAAAAATTACTTGCTGGCTGAATAAAAGTAACTAAGTCAAAATTTGCCAGGGGTATGAATAATTATGGGCAGCACTGTAGATACTCAAAGATCTGCTTATCTATTCATCCTAGTTGTAAAGATTACAAATGCCACTTGGCTTAGACTCCTCACTGCAGTTCTGTCCCTCATAGTTCTGACTGACTGCATTTACAAAACAAACCTTATACCGAATCCCTGGGGTTTCTGAAGCCAAGCAGCAGGGGCAGAGAGGCTAAATACACTATATCTTAGTAGTATTAGCAGTTCCCTACATCTGCAACTTCATGTGTGACCTCTGTTAACCACCTCAGCCCCCAGTGCTTAAACACCCTGAAAGACCAGGCCACTTTTTACACTTCTGACCTACACTACTTTCACCGTTTATTGCTCGGTCATGCAACTTACCACCCAAATGAATTTTACCTCCTTTTCTTCTCACTAATAGAGCTTTCATTTGGTGGTATTTCATTGCTGCTGACATTTTTACTTTTTTTGTTATTAATCGAAATTTAACGATTTTTTTGCAAAAAAATGACATTTTTCACTTTCAGTTGTAAAATTTTGCAAAAAAAAACGACATCCATATAGAAATTTTGCTCTAAATTTATAGTTCTACATGTCTTTGATAAAAAAAAAATGTTTGGGTAGAAAAAAAATGGTTTGGGTAAAAGTTATAGCGTTTACAAACTATGGTACAAAAATGTGAATTTCCGCTTTTTGCAGCAGCTCTGACTTTCTGAGCACCTGTCATGTTTCCTGAGGTTCTACAATGCCCAGACAGTACAAACACCCCACAAATGACCCCATTTCTGAAAGTACACACCCTAAGGTATTCGCTGATGGGCATAGTGAGTTCATAGAACTTTTTATTTTTTGTCACAAGTTAGCGGAAAATGATGATTTTTTTTTTTTTCTTACAAAGTCTCATATTCCACTAACTTGTGACAAAAAATAAAAAGTTCTATGAACTCACTATGCCCATCAGCGAATACCTTGGGGTCTCTTCTTTCCAAAATGGGGTCACTTGTGGGGTAGTTATACTGCCCTGGCATTCTAGGGGCCCAAATGTGTGGTAAGGAGTTTGAAATCAAATTCAGTAAAAAATGACCTGTGAAATCCGAAAGGTGCTCTTTGGAATATGGGCCCCTTTGCCCACCTAGGCTGCAAAAAAGTGTCACACATCTGGTATCCCCGTACTCAGGAGAAGTTGAGGAATGTGTTTTGGGGTGTCTTTTTACATATACCCATGCTGGGTGAGATAAATATCTTGGTCAAATGACAACTTTGTATAAAAAAATGGGAAAAGTTGTCTTTTGCCAAGATATTTCTCTCACCCAGCATGGGTATATATAAAATGACACCCCAAAACACATTCCCCACCTTCTCCTGAGTACGGAGATACCAGATGTGTGACACTTTTTTGCAGCCTAGGTGGGCAAAGGGGCCCATATTCCAAAGAGCACCTTTCGGATTTCACTTGTCATTTTTTACTGAATTTGATTTCAAACTCCTTACCACACATTTGGGCCCCTAGAATGCCAGGGCAGTATAACTACCCCACAAGTGACCCCATTTTGGAAAGAAGACACCCCAAGGTATTCCGTGAGGGGCATGGCGAGTTCCTAGAATTTTTTATTTTTTGTCACAAGTTAGTGGAAAATGATGATTTTTTTTTTTTTTTTCATACAAAGTCTCATATTCCACTAACTTGTGACAAAAAATAAAAACTTCCATGAACTCACTATGCCCATCAGCGAATACCTTGGGGTCTCTTCTTTCCAAAATGGGGTCACTTGTGGGGTAGTTATACTGCCCTGGCATTCTAGGGGCCCAAATGTGTGGTAAGGAGTTTGAAATCAAATTCTGTAAAAATTGACCTGTGAAATCCGAAAGGTGCTCTTTGGAATATGGGCCCCTTTGCCCACCTAGGCTGCAAAAAAGTGTCACACATCTGGTATCTCTGTATTCAGGAGAAGTTGAGGAATGTGTTTTGGGGTGTCTTTTTACATATACCCATGCTGGGTGAGATAAATATCTTGGTCAAATGCCAACTTTGTATAAAAAAATGGGAAAAGTTGTCGTTTGCCAAGATATTTCTCTCACCCAGCATGGGTATATGTAAAATGACACCCCAAAACACATTCCCCACCTTCTCCTGAGTACGGCAATACCAGATGTGTGACACTTTTTTGCAGCCTAGGTGGGCAAAGGGGCCCATATTCCAAAGAGCACCTTTCGGATTTCACTCATCATTTTTTACTGAATTTGATTTCAAACTCCTTACCACACATTTGGGCCCCTAGAATGCCAGGGCAGTATAACTACCCCACAAGTGACCCCATTTTGGAAAGAAGAGACCCCAAGGTATTCGCTGATGGGCATAGTGAGTTCATGGAAGTTTTTATTTTTTGTCACAAGTTAGTGGAATATGAGACTTTGTATGAAAAAAAAAAAAATCATCATTTTCCACTAACTTGTGACAAAAAATAAAAAATTCTAGGAACTCGCCATGCCCCTCACGGAATACCTTGGGGTGTCTTCTTTCCAAAATGGGGTGTTTTGGGGTGTCATTTTACATATACATATACCCTTGCTGGGTGAGAGAAATATCTTGGCAAAAGACAACTTTTCCCATTTTTTTATACAAAGTTGGCATTTGACCAAGATATTTCTCTCACCCAGCATGGGTATATGTAAAATGACACCCCAAAACACATTCCCCAACTTCTCCTGAGTACGGCGATACCAGATGTGTGACACTTTTTTGCAGCCTAGATGCGCAAAGGTGCCCAAATTCCTTTTAGGAGGGCATTTTTAGACATTTGGATACCAGACTTCTTCTCACGCTTTGGGGCCCCTAGAATGCCAGGGCAGTATAAATACCCCACATGTGACCCCATTTTGGAAAGAAGACACCCCAAGGTATTCAATGAGGGGCATGGCGAGTTCATAGAAATTTTTTTTTTTTGGCACAAGTCAGCGGAAATTGATATTTTTTATTTTTTTCTCACAAAGTCTCCCGTTCCGCTAACTTGGGACAAAAATTTCAATCTTTCATGGACTCAATATGCCCCTCACGGAATACCTGGGGGTGTCTTCTTTCCGAAATGGGGTCACATGTGGGGTATTTATACTGCCCTGGCATTCTAGGGGCCCTAAAGCGTGAGAAGAAGTCTGGAATATACATGTCTAAAAAATTTTACGCATTTGGATTCCGTGAGGGGTATGGTGAGTTCATGTGAGATTTTATTTTTTGACACAAGTTAGTGGAATATGAGACTTTGTAAGAAAAATAAATAAAAATTCCGCTAACTTGGGCCAAAAAAATTTCTGAATGGAGCCTTACAGAGGGTGATCAATGACAGGGGGGTGATCAATGACAGGGGTGGTGATCAATGACAGGGGGGGTGATCAATGACAGGGGGTTGATCAATGACAGGGGGGTGATCAGGGAGTCTATATGGGGTGATAACCACAGTCATTGATCACGCCCGTGTAAGGCTTCATTCAGACGTCCGTATGCGTTTTGCGGATCCGATCCATCTATCAGTGCATCCGTAAAAATCATGCGGACATCTGAATGGAGCTTTACAGGGGGGTAATCAATGACAGGGGGGTGATCAGGGAGTCTATATGGGGTGATCACCACAGTCATTGATCATGCCCCTGTAAGGCTTCATTCAGACGTCCGGATGCGTTTTGCGGATCCGATCCATCTATCAGTGGATCCGTAAAAATCATGCGGACGTCTGAATGGAGCTTTACAGGGGGGTGATCAATGACAGGGGTGTAATCAATGACAGGGGGGTGATCAGGGAGTCTATATGGGGTGATCACCACAGTCATTGATCACGCCCCTGTAAGGCTTCATTCAGACGTCCGGATGCGTTTTGCGGATCCGATCCATCTATCAGTGCATCCGTAAAAATCATGCGGACATCTGAATGGAGCTTTACAGGGGGGTAATCAATGACAGGGGTGTAATCAATGACAGGGGGGTGATCAGGGAGTCTATATGGGGTGATAACCACAGTCATTGATCATGCCCCTGTAAGGCTTCATTCAGACGTCCGGATGCGTTTTGCGGATCCGATCCATCTATCAGTGCATCCGTAAAAATCATGCGGACATCTGAATGGAGCTTTACAGGGGGGTGATCAATGACAGGGGTGTAATCAATGACAGGGGGGTGATCAGGGAGTCTATATGGGGTGATCACCACAGTCATTGATCACGCCCCTGTAAGGCTTCATTCAGACGTCCGGATGCGTTTTGCGGATCCGATCCATCTATCAGTGCATCCGTAAAAATCATGCGGACATCTGAATGGAGCTTTACAGGGGGGTAATCAATGACAGGGGGGTGATCAGGGAGTCTATATGGGGTGATAACCACAGTCATTGATCATGCCCCTGTAAGGCTTCATTCAGACGTCCGGATGCATTTTGCGGATCCGATCCATCTATCAGTGCATCTGTAAAAATCATGCGGACATCTGAATGGAGCTTTACAGGGGGGTAATCAATGACAGGGGTGTAATCAATGACAGGGGGGTGATCAGGGAGTCTATATGGGGTGATCACCACAGTCATTGATCACGCCCCTGTAAGGCTTCATTCAGACGCCCGTATGCGTTTTGCGGATCCGATCCATCCATCAGTGGATCCGTAAAAATCATGCGGACATCTGAATGGAGCTTTACAGGGGGTTGATCAATGACAGGGGTGTAATCAATGACAGGGGGGTGATCAGGGAGTCTATATGGGGTGATCAGGGGCTAATAAGGGGTTAATAAGTGACGGGGGGGGGTGTAGTGTAGTGTAGTGGTGCTTGGTGGGACTTTACTGAGCTACCTGTGTCCTCTGGTGGTCGATCCAAACAAAGGGGACCACCAGAGGACCAGGTAGCAGGTATATTAGACGCTGTTATCAAAACAGCGTCTAATATACCTGTTAGGGGTTAAAAAAAACACATCTCCAGCCTGCCAGCGAACGATCGCCGCTGGCAGGCTGGAGATCAACTCTCTTACCTTCCGTTCCTGTGAGCGCGCGCGCCTGTGTGCGCGCGTTCACAGGAAATCTCGCGTCTCGCGAGAGGACGCACCGGCGCGTCCACCCAGAAGAGCAGGGCCGCCGCAAAGACGCAATCCTGCGTACGGCGGTCCTGAGGAGGTTAAAGATGTGTGAATTTTATTCTATATTTTGTATATCTAGGACTGTAATGAGTTAAATTTTTTCTTTTCCAAGTGCCTCCCCCCCACCCCTCTCTTTGTTTCAAGGCTGGAGAGGAGAGAGAGAGGGGCAAAGTGCTGTGCTGTAAGAAGTGTCTGATTTCTCATCTTTCTACAGGTGTCCCATAGAGTGTGGTAGAGATGCGTAAGCCAATCATATGGCTTGATGATATATATTATCCACTGCCTATAGAGAAGCACCTCTTTGAAGTGTCACATATGACGTATGCAGTATTATTGTTAGAATAGAAGCCATTACAAAATGGCGATGGTAACCAGATGTTTACATTAGTTCACATTCCAAAGTAGGGTCCAGTGCGCAGATGCAGGTGTATTATCGCCTCTCTCTTATCTCTTCTTCCTTTTTGACCAATGAAACAATGTTTAGCCTCAGAGAGGACTGCCCTCTTTTGAAGATGTATAATACGGCTTACCCCATGTAATAAAAGTTAGAGATTGCTTTGACCAACTTCTGTGTCAGTGTTCAGTCTCTCAGCCACGCGTGGATATTAACCCCTGGGGGGGTACATTGATCTGGAACACCAGAGTGTATCTAAAATGCCCTAATTTAGGGCGTCTTTATCAGCTCCAATAAACTACTTGGGGGTGACAGCTATTGCTCAGTGCCTATTTTCATCAGTCACAAGCCTATTTCGTGACAGTTTCTACTATGTAAGCCCCACAAAGTAACTTCATAACTGAACTGGTCCTTAAAAAGTGGGTTTTGCAAATTCTTAAAAATTAGAAGGCTAAGGGTACTTTCACACTTGCAGCAGAAGATTCCGGCAGGCAGATCCGGCAATCTGGACGCAAACGGATGCATTTGTTAGACGGATTCGGATGCGGATCCGTCTCACAAATGCATTGCAATACCGGATCAGTCTTGCTGGTTGTCATCCGGAAAAACGGATCCGGTATTTATTTTTTTCACAGATTTAATGGTCTGCACATGCGCAGACAGAAAGAACGGATCAGTTTTGCCGGAACACTTGGGTCTGGATCCGGCATTAATGCATTTCAATGGAAATTAATGCCGGATCTGGCATGTGTTCAGGATTTTTGGCCAGGTATTTTCTCCAGCCAAAAAACATAAGAGGGGCTGAAATGATGCATCCTGAATGGAGTGCTCTACATTCAGAATGCATGGGGATAAAACTGATCAGTTCTTTTCCGGTATTGAGCCCCTAGGACAGAACTCAATACCGGAAAACAAAAACGCTAGTGTGAATGTACCCGAAGCCTTCTAACCACCTAAATAATAAAATGATATTTTAAAAATGATGCAAACCTAAAGTAGACATCTTGGAAATGTACAGTAACAACTATTTTATGAGGTATTACAATCTGCTTTAAAAGCAGAGGCATTCACATTTCAAAAATTGTGATTTTTTTCAAATACGAGAAAGCTCTCAGAATCGCTTGGATAAGTAAAAGCATTCCAGAGTTATTACCACAAGGTGAAACATTTTGGATTTGCAAAATGTGGCTTGGTCCTTATGGTGAAAACTGGTTTGGTCTTGAAGGGGTTAAAGAGAGGCTGATGCAACAGGTGGCGATGAAGGAGGAGGAAAAAACAGCTAACATCTTGCTGTCTACCCTGTTGCTGTTGGGTACTCACAATGAGAAATTCCCTTGGGGGGGGGGGGATGTGCTACCATTGGAGGAGGAAGATAAGAGGATGGTGATGACGGGGACAACGACCACAACACCCAATCGTCTCATTGGGGGCTGACTTCAGAATGGCAACCTGTAGACTCAGTTGCTTACGCAGTGACAAGCGGATTGGTGAGTGACATCAAGCAATCTGATGATTACTGGATAGCCATGCTTTTAGACCCTCGCTATCAAAACGGGGGAATGTTTTCCTGCCAAAGGAAGGGAGGCCAAGTGACGTTATTAGTTGGAAACACTGTGTACACAGCTTATGGCAAGCAAATGCCTGCCACCAGTGTGTCTGAAAAAGAGGTGTAACGCCCTAAAGTGGCATGACCACCTTTGCTCCTCACTACTATCTCTAATGGGCTAGTGTCATGTCATCTGTGTATTAATTTCCAGGTCCTTTACGATGTGCATTCATAATTTTGTTTAAGTGTTATATGTCTGGTTCACCAGTAGGTGGCAGCATAAATGGGGGGGGTGGAGTTCTAGTTAGAGTCAGTCTAGCTTACCCCCTGCTAGGAGCCGTTTGCCGAGCCCTGTCTAGGCCAGCTGGAGCACCTTCAGCTCTGCTGGATGTGGAGGCCACAGCTGGAAGCCTCTGAAGCCAGGAGGAGAACAGTTTTCCCTGGACACAGCTAGAGTCCAACCTACCTAAACTCTGGCCACTCTCTGGTGCAAACACTGTTCCCTGACCCCATGGATCTCTGGGCAGGCAGACTGGAACAGTGGCCCGAACTGGCACAGCACGTTCTCTTCTACCTTGCTAGCCTCCAGTCTTATTTTAAAAGAGGGTTTTATTTCACCAGTGTCCAAAACATCACTTTAGTCAAAGCCTTGATTCAGGAGGATTTTTACACTCTTCCGGCTAAGAATGATTAATAGATCTGACCTTGCTGACGGTGCCTTATCTTGCCACCGCCGCCATCGTACCGCTGTTGTGGCCTGCCAACCATCATGTTCTGTATGGCTGCTGCTGGTGCCTTCGTCATGCCACCGCCACCATCATGCCACTGCTACGACCTGCCGACCATCATGTTCTGTACAGCTGCCTCCTTTATGCCACGGCTGCCATCGTGCCACTGCTGCAGCCTGCCGACCATCATCTTCTGTATGGCTTCTGCTACCTCCTTCATGCCACTGCAACAGCCTGCCGACCATCATCTTCTGCAAGATGCATCCATCATGCTGCTGCCTGCCAAAATGTACCATATGTCGATGGCTGCTACCGCTGCCTCATCTGCTGCTCCTCACTGGTAATCCTGTACTGCCACTGCTACCACTACCCATAGACAGCCGACCTACTGCCTTGTATGTTCCATGCTATGCTGCTTCTTCTGCCACGTGCATCTTATTACCCTAGCCGTTCCCAAGCCACTGTTTCTTCTGACAAGCAACACTTGTGCGTGTCGTATGGGCAGGCATTAGGACTCTGTCAGTCAAGGCATAATTTGTAGACACTTGGCCTAAGCCACGTTTTTAAAATCCTATAACACTGTGTGTTTAATCTTCCCCCGATAAGGGACAATTTTTGGAAGCTTTTGATTATAAAGAAGCATAACACATATGCTGGTGCAGTGTGTTTTGAAACACAATGAATATTAACGCCGTGAAACGTGAGTTTACCCATAGCTATGTATGTCAGTGTCAGACATCATTTACTATTGCTGTTTTCCTAAAAATTCTGAGTCTTAGGAGACTAAAGGGTACTCTATACCAATTTTCAGGGCAAATTAGAGCAACTTCGGTTCAGTCCGAATCAATTCAGTTTCCAAACTTTTCAAAAATTTGACGAACCTGACCAAACCTCGATTGGTTCGCTCAGCTCTAGTCGGTAGCCTTCTTCACTATCCTCCATGTGCAGTAAACAAAACACTCCTATACCCTGTTTCCACAGTACATTCTGCATTAAGATGTGCTGCCTGCTGTACATGTGCTGACCCATTGCTAAAGTACTCCCCCCTTGCCTAGGAACATTTGCTCTGTAGTGACAATGCACCCAACATGGAACATCTCCAGGCCGACGTGCGAAAGGCCAATTCCATTAAATCTCCAGGCCTAACCTTCTGGAGTTTAAGTGTGAAAACAGTAATAATCATAAGTTGCCCCTAGCACTGCATAGTAATATGATCTTTCTAAGGGCTGTATTACACCAACAGATTATCTGACAGATTTTCTGACCAATCATTGGTCAGATGGCTTATTACACACACACAGATCTTTTGTTATTCACACCAACTATTGGTCTGATTGGACAGATATTGGCTATTGGTGTAATACAGCCTTAAAATTATGGACCTCCATCACTATAGACACTCATTGACAAAATAAATAAGGCACCCTGATAGAAATGTCAGATTGAAAACTTAGCATGCAGTTTTGTCTCAAGCAGATAAGTGACTGATTACAGGTGTGGTCTGATTAGACATTGGGTATTGCCACAAGAGATCATAAAAGTGCTCCCACCTCTACTATATAAAAAAGGCTGTCAGAGGCTACTTTTGGGTAGTGTACCTCTTGGTGAAAGATCTTTGTCTACATTCCTCTACAACACACTCAAGGACACTTTTCCCAGGTGACAGACTTTGAGAGGGGGCGCATCATTGGACTGAGAAAAGGAGGATGGTTGTTTCAATGATTTCCTTTTATCTACGCTGTTCTGACCTAGCTGTTAGGAGCAGTGGTGCCATGAGGGCACGCACAGATTGTGAACAAGCTCTGGACAGCCCAGACAGCCTACAAGTAGAGAGGATCCTTTCATCCACTGACAACCATGAACAGCCCCCACAGTTTCTTTGTCCGCCATCTAGACTCAGGTGTCATGGTGTTGTTCCATGCCTAGCCCCATCCTGCTATCCCAGGTGGGCATGTGTGTGCATTAGAGTCTATTCATTGAACCTCACCTGCAGTGCTGCAAAGGTTAATTCCCTACTCTTTTGCTGTGTGTGCAGCTGCTTGACTAATGAGCTAATCGCCTCTCTGATATACGCTGGTCTGTGTGTGGAGTGTGCCCCTAAGAAACTAGTGCAGAGGATGGGAGTAGTAGTAGCCCTGATGATATGGGTCACAGTGTACTCCATCAGGCCATTGCTCCCCTAGGATTGATGCAGTGGAAAGATGATTTAAAGACTTAGGCCAGAAGTAAAAGATTAAAAGACAACTTGTAACACATCCAGCAGTAGTTTAGACATAGTGACATTTCTATCCCCGGATAAAAAGGTATGTTGGCTGGATAAGAGGCAGTTTGAACTTCAGGCTAACAGATATAAACTGGCACTGGTGGATAGATGTGTCCACTGTGTAATGCAGGCTTTGAGTTGGTCTGGCCTTGATGTTTTTTAGGTGATGGGTGTCTTAACTGTGGTCCCTCACCTACAGCAGGGTCTGTTAAGCTGTGGCTTGTTGGTCACTCTGCTGACTATATCATGCTGTAGAACAGGCATCCTCAAACTGCGGCCCTCCAGCTGTTGTAAAACTACAACTCCCACAATGCCCTGCTGTAAGCGGATACCTGTAGGCTGTTCGGGCATGCTGGGAGTTTTAGTTTTGCAAACGCTGGAGGGCCGCAGTTTGAGGATGCCTGCTGTAGAATTTCAGGGTTCACGGTGTTCTTGTAGTCTCTCTGGAGTAGTAATCTCACAGGATAACTGGTTATGAAACTCTGGTGTGTTTGAGTCTATTCCTTAGGTACAGGTCCTTAAATGTTGCAGGCCCATCTCAGGCAAATGTTGGCATGAGAAAGGGGAGGTGAGGCACCATTTTGCTGGAAGGGGATTCCTGTTTTTTTCAAGAGGCAGAAAGGTTGCAAATTAGGCCCAAAACAAAACACAAACAAACTAGGGTCAGTTTTGTCACCCTTACGATAGGGCTCCTGTATGTTTTGATATGAAAAGCTTCAGGCTGGGTCACTAGATTATCTTCTGAATACTTAGGTCTAATTCCGCTGGCTGGGGTATCCTGGGCAGCTGTATCTCTGGCAGGTTGTGCTTATCCAGCCCTCCCACTAGAAAGTTCTAGTTCAGATAAACAAATGTACATGAGGAGAGCAGTTAGGCCACTTAGGCTAGTTTCACACCTCCGAAGTAGCCTTAGGTGTCTGCAGATAGGGACCAATGGTTAGTAGGAGAGACTGCCAGACTACATGAGTAACCAGAAGACGATACTGAGCTACAGACCCATACCACCATTTGGCCAGTGAACCAGCCTTCTGACAAAGACAGACAGCTAGCTCAGGCCTTCCCTCAGCAAGAGACCTTCTTCTGCCCTGGAGAAACCTAGTCAGTGCCTTTCCTGTATTGTTTTGCACTTGAGTTCCTCCAATAAAGAAACACACTTTAAACTGCAGTCCCCAACATTCTGGACTTATTTCCCATTGGGGTGCACCATGCCTTAACATCACTTCCGGAGAGCAGCAACAGGTGGTGCACCTTGACGATGCCAAAGGACCCAACTTAGCATTGGGACCATCCCAAACCCAGCCACTGCCTGTTTTTCCTGCTCTCCCTAGCCCTTATCCTTCACTGTCAACACGTCAAAATGGGTGACAAACTCCCTTAAAATGTTATAAATGTAGTGCAGGCAAATATTACAAGTGGAGCATCTGCCTCATGTTCTCCCTATACAGTGTAAATCATGGCAACAAGAAAACTCACCTCCATTTATTTTTCCCCTAGTTGCTCATTCAGCAGGAGGCAGCAATGAGTGATGCTGACAGCTAACAGCATCGATTCTGCAAGTGGACAGCAAAACAGACTGAGCATTGAATCTTGGACAGTTACACTTAATCCAGAACACTTGGGAATTATAATTATTTATACATGTTTAAAAGCTCGGAAAATACTTCAGAGTTGACTTTTCACAAGCCGATGCATTGCCTGATCGTTGAGTAGAGGTAATGATTGCATTTACATACAGCAATCATTTCCCCTGTATGGGAACAAGCAATTATTACTTCAATCACCCATGTCCCTATAGCAGGGATCAGTAACCTCCAGGACTCCAGCTGTTCTAAAACTACAACTCCCAGAATCCTCCTTTCACTTCTATGAGAGTGGTTACATAGTTAATACGGTGAAAAAAAGACATGCGAATCCCAACAGTATAGGGAGGGTGCATAGGGACTGCAGGGGGTATGTTTATGGGCTAAGTGCTAAAAGGATGAGATACCGGTCATGAGAGGGATGTTCCTTTAAGACCCTGGGGTATAGCATTGTTCTTTTGTTTCCCAGCGCTCCCTAACTTGTTTTCGGATATGTGGTTTAAGCCCTGTGATGTTGCCCAATAGGAGACTACGCCTAAAACCCTCCCATTGTTGCTAAGGTGGGGGCTATTTACACCCTGCTTACCTTCTCCTCTTTCTCTTCCCCCAGGATCCTATAGGAAGAGTGTCCCTCCCACCCTCCCCTTCTCTTAAGGTGTAAAGTTTTTCACATTTGTATTCGGGTCGACTATCAGAATGTACGAGTACCTAACTAAAAGCAGTAGAGGTGTGGCGAAACTACTGTTTGAAAGGTAGCCTAAAGGGGGCTGCCCTGTGATGGTGGAGAAGAATCTAAGGTGTGGGAGGGAGGGTACAACACCGAACTAGCCGTCGTGGAGAGGGAGCGCTCCCCCCCCTGACTATAAATAGGCTGACAGGGAGCCTCCCCTCATACAAATACGGCAACTAGCATTGCCTACACTTGTATTCGGGTCGACTATCAGAATGTACGAGTACCTAATTAAAAGCAGTAGAGGTGTGGCAAAACTGCTGTTTGAAAGGTAGCCTAAAGACATGAGTACGATGGCAAACGAAAAGATGCTATATTTAATAATAAATTACAATAATAATTTCTGAAAGGCCACAGACATTTATTTACGAGGATTAGGAATGTAACGTGTGTAACAGAAGGATTTACGCACGTTACATATGCACCGGGATGATATGCACCGGGATGTTATTCTGGGAGGCTGCAGAAGCTGCCCCTATTCTGAAGGAGTGACCGGAAATACTAAGCGGGTTGGCGCCCAATTTGGGTAGGAGTATACATATGTATTTCAAGAACGGATGTAAGTTGAGGGGCTTGGATTTGTGAGCTAACAAATGAGTATCGGCAGAAGCCGATTTGATAGCATCCAACCACGCATTAATTACCGCAACCGGACACAATCTGTTGCCTGATGGAAAATATTTAACCTGCACTGTTTCCCCTGGCCGTGAGGTTTTAGTATGAAAAAGAGTTAAACAGTAATAGGAGCAATGCCATTTCATATGTTGTTTTTGCATAAAAGATTTGGAGGAAGCCGGACACGTGAACTCTCCCGGCCTGAGGAAGCCGTAGAAGCACAGATCAAGAGCAGTCCTAATCAACAAGCTCATCCTACGGCCGAATGGATTCTTGAGCAACATGTCAGAGAGAGATTTAAACATGTCACCTGAAAATGGCTTCCTAGTTACCCTTGGCGAAACCGTAGTCTTTTGTATACCTTTTAAAATGGCCTCGATTGGGTGTGCTAGGAATAGAGAAGACCTGTCAGGATAAAGGATAGGCCATCGGTGTTGGATGCCAGCTAAATATAACTTAATTGTACCATGGGATAATTTTAGGTCTGAGTGGCAAAATGCGACAAATGCTAGTAGGTATGAGATATGGTCTAGGTCCGACTGTGGGAATGTTAATTGAAACCTATTAAAATGTTCCCATGCTGTCTCGTAAGTTCTTAACGTGTTTTTGGACAGCGATTCGTTCATCAGGGACCTAGCGGTTTCCAGATGTACCCTTAATCCATGACTAACGACCTGTGAGGTGGCGTTGGAGTGGTGTCTGCTCCTGGAGAGATCTGAAAGAAAAACTGAAAATTAAGCCTAGATAATGCGTCTGCGGCCATATTTGTTCTGCCGGGAATGTGTGCGCATTCAAAATGAAACGTCTCACGAAAGACATAATCTCAGGAGAAGCTGATCTACCTTTATTAAGTAAATCTACCAGAGCTGCATTATCCGTTAAGATTAACAGTCTTATTTTTCCATTGAGTGCCCCAAGCTTGCGTGGCTGCCACTGCTGGGTATATTTCGAACAATGGAGAGGACCGTGAAAAGCCTGGGATGGTGGTTACTTCAGGAGACCATGTACTAGCCAGTCAATGATTTCCGTATATGGCCGCGACGCGAACCCAAATGCTGCTGCAGCGTCTGTATGAATAACAGGTGATTTGCAAGAGACTGGAGGTATAAATAAAGATATGCCGTTCCAATGTGTTAGAAACTAATCCCACATGATCAGGTCCGCCATGGCTTGCTGACCTAACCTAATAGGGCTATCCTGGTCTGCCGCGGAAGGAAGCAAGAGAAGGAGTCTAGAAATGAAAGCTCTACCTTGTGGGATAATCTTAATTGCGAAATTGAGCATACCTAAAAGACTCTGGAGATCCGCCTTGGTAGTTATGCCCCCTTGGGATAATTTATGGACAGCATCCCTGACTCTCTGCAATTTATCTGAGGGTAGACTAGCTTGAAAATAAACAGTATCTAGCTGTATACCTAGAAAGGTCAGACTGGTGTGAGGGCCATACATTTTTTGGTCTGCTACTGGGACACAGAGTTTTGAAAACCTCAATTAATACCCCTAGGTCACGAGGAGGACGTTCTGGAGGTTCGATAAGCAAGAAATCGTCTAAGTAGTGTATAATGTGATACGCATTGAATTTGTGTTCCAGAATCCAGTGCAAGGATTTGGCGAATTGCTCAAACAGCCATGGGCTGGAGCCGAAAGTTAATTAGCAAAATAGTATGACCCGTCCCAATTGATGCCATGCCATTGCCATAGTTGGGGATGTATGGGAAGCAGTTTGAAGGCGTCAGTTATATCTGCTTTTGATAGCCAAGCATGCTTCCCTGATAACAGGATGACTTGTATTGCTTCGTCAATTGAGGAATATTTCATAGAATATTCTTCAGAAGGAATCAAAGAATTAAGGCTAGGTGTATGCGAAGAATGTGGTGCAGACAAGTCGTATATCAAGCGTTTTATATTTGAAAATTTACCAGACACGACACCAATTGGGTTAATCCTCCATTTTTTGAATGGGGGTGGGTTTACTGGCCCAATCAAGAAGCCTTTCTCCAATTCTATATCTATGAGCCTGGAAACTGATTCTGGGTCCCTGATAGCCGACTGTAAATTCCTACATTTATGAGATGTTTGGGGTAAAGTGATTAGACCAGTGTGGAAACCCTTGGTAAATCCATTGATTATAAATTTTACCCATTTTTGGTCAGGATGATCAATCAAGTAAATGGCAAGGGTTTTGACATTTACCACACCTAGTCACACAGAGCTGTGACCTTTCTGGGGGCATGTTACCTTGGGGTGGGCTCTAAACATGGGTGTAGGAAGCGGGGGGGACGGGGGGGATGGATCCCCCCAGGAAATAATGCGGGGGGGACAGGTTTGGTCAAATCCCCCCCAGCGGCAGTGTGTGCGGTGGCGGGGCAGGCACTGAGATGAGCGCTTCTATTGTGGAAGCGAAGCGCTCATCTCCATAGTGATCTGACTGTTTGTATCGCCGTCCTCAGGACAGCGATACAAACAGAAGGCTGCGGAGGAGCAGGGCAGGGAGGCGTGTCCCTTTCCTGTTCCTCTGATAGGCTGCCGGCACTACTAGGCCGGCAGCCTATCAGAGGCCGGCGTACGCGGCGCGATGACGTCATCGCGCCGCCTGAGCCGTACAGCGGGACACAGGCCGGAAGAGGCTGGCACATAATGGGGGGGCCCTATTACTGGCACATGTTTGGGGGGGGACGGCCTGTTATTACTGGCACATAATGGGGGGGGGGCTGGTTATTACTGGCACATATTGGGGGGGACCTGGTGTTTACTGGCACATAATGGGGGGTGGCCTGTTATTACTGGCACATAATGGGGGGGGGGCCTGGTTATTACTGGCACATAATGGGGGGGGGGGCTGGTTATTACTGGCACATAATGGGAGGAACCCTGTTATTACTGGCACATAATGGGGGGGGGGCCCGGTTATTACTGGCACATAATGGGGGGTGCCCTGTTATTACTGGCACATAATGGGGGGGGCCCTGTTATTACTGGCACATGATTGGAGGGGCCCTGTTATTACTGGCACATGATGGGGGGGCCCTGTTATTACTGGCACATGATTGGGGGGGCCCTGTTATTACTGGCACATGATTGGGGGGGCCCTGTTATTACTGGCACATGATTGGGGGGGCCCTGTTATTACTGGCTGATGAGAGGCATAGGGGGGCTGATGAGAGGCACTGGGGGCTGCTATGAGGCATGGGGCACATATCTTATTATTACTGGCACATGATGGGGGGGCCCTGTTATTACTGGCACATGATGGGGGTGGCCCTGTTATTACTGGCACATGATTGGGGGGGGGGGCATGTTATTATTGGCACATGATGGGGGGGGGCTGTTATTACTGGCACATGATTGGGGGGGGGTTGTTATTACTGGCACATGATTGGGGGGGGGCTGTTATTACTGGCACATGATTGGGGGGGGGCTGTTATTACTGGCACATGATTGGGGGGGGCTGTTATTACTGGCACATGATTGGGGGGGCCCTGTTATTACTGGCACATGATTGGGGGGCCCCGTTATTACTGGCACATGATTGGGGGGCCCCGTTATTACTGGCACATGATTGGGGGGGCCCCATTATTACTGGCACATGATTGGGGGGGCTGTTATTACTGGCTGATGAGAGGCACTGGGGGCTGCTGGAGAGGCACTAGGGGCTGCTGGAGAGGCACTGGGGGCTGCTATGAGGCACTGGGGGCTCTTATCTTATTATTACTGGCACATAATGGGGGGGGGGCCCGGTTATTACTGGCACATAATGGGGGGGCCCGGTTATTACTGGCACATAATGGGGGGGCCCTATTACTGGCGCATGATTGGGGGGGCCCTGTTATTACTGGCACATGATGGGGGGGCCCTGTTATTACTGGCACATGATGGGGGGGCGCTGTTATTACTGACACATGATTGGGGGGGGGCCTTGTTATTACTGGCACATGATTTGGGGGGGGGCCTGTTATTACTGGCACATGATGGGGGGGCTGTTATTACTGGCACATGATTGGGGGGGCCCTGTATTACTGGCACATGATTGGGGGGGCTGTTATTACTGGCTGATGAGAGGCACTGGGGGGCTGATGAGAGGCACTGGGGGCTGCTATGAGGCATGGAGCTCTTATCTGAGGTCTGATTGGGGGTCATTCATATTGGGGTCTGAGCTGAGGTTTGATCTGAGGTCTTATTAACATTGGGGATCTTATTGGGGCTGTTAGCTGAGGTCTGATTAACATTGGGGGTCTGATTGATGGTCTGACCTGAGGTGTAATGAAAAATATTTTTTTCTTATTGTGCCCATTTTCAGCCCGGAGCCCAGATCTGCCCAGAGCACTGATCCGGAGCAGCTTGGAGAAAAAGGCCTCACAGTCTCCCACATTCCTTCTGCCCGGCCAAGCCAGCCAGAACCCCTGAGTCTTCAGAACTGTAAGTAAATTATATATAAGGGGAGATTATTGTTTCGGCAGGGGGGGGAGAGGGGCAGAGAAAGTACCCGGAAAAACTGAAATATATGCCAAACGTTTGGTTAATTTCTGTGACCTGATAAACAAAGAACTGTTCCTTTTGCATATTTTTTTTGTTGTGAGATTTTTCACACACACACACACACACACTTAAAATTTAACGATATAAACAACTCGCAGTTTACTGAATAAGAATATACCCGGCAAGCAAAAATGCTGTCCCCCCCAGATTTTTGGGGGTTCCTACACCCATGGCTCTAAAACAGATTGCGCTGAGATGCAACAATCTGCATTGACTATAAAAACATCCTGCGGCGTTGAAATTATTGAATATCTGGGTCTTCCCTAAATATTTTATCGGCCTGCCTAACTTATCCACCCCTGCCGTTTGTCTTCAAGAGGGATTCTCAGGTGAATTCTTAGAGGGAATACTGTGCGTTGATGGATTATTAGAACACCACTCTGCAGAATGTGAGTAGGAACCGCAGCTCGTACATGCAGGTGCTTTTAAACCGGCAAAATGCCTACAGAACAATTCCGTATCAATCACAGACCAAACGACAGTATGTTGAAATTGTGACAGTAACGCTGCAGCTTTTTCCGAAAATTAACTATGGTAATCGTAAAAAGCTGTACCTCCGTATTTATGCCCTAGGTCAACCACTTTGTACAGATATAGATCTAATTCTTCCCGACGGCTAGGGGGAGCGGAGCAAACTACGTCTCGATATAAACTAAAGGCTAATACGAACTCTGTGATGCTGAGCTTGCGATTTAACCTGACATCCCTGGACTTTAGTATTACCGACACCTAGTTTTATTATCTGGGACCTCATGAGAAGCTATGAGTAAAGACGCCAGATTCACATCCTTACCGTCTAAGATGTCTTGCCTAATGTTGGCGGGAATAAAACGTGATGGAGCAATGTCAGGGAAACTGGCTGGTAATGCTGTGGATGTGGATTCAGAAACAGATGGAATTAATGGTCTCTGCCTCATAGCACTAGAAGTGGAAGCCCTATTTTCAATGGCCTCTAATCGGGTCTGGAAGCCGGACATGGATGAGGCCATATTATTTAAAGTGGCATGGAGCTGCGAAAGTGAGGTTTGGATTGTGGACATGGATACGGCTTCTTGACTGGGGCCAGGTTCTGACTGGAGAAGGCGGAATAATTCGGCCTTCCTGGCTGATGCCGGGAATGGAATTCCTCTCCAAAGGAGTTCAGCGGTTATTTTTGGCACAGTCCAAGATCTCTCTGATCGTAGATCCGCGCTCACAATTGATGATGCAGATCCCTGGTCATCCATATCCTGTGACATGTCCATCTAAAATGATACGATATGTTATTACTACAACAGGTGACCTGCACCCAAGTGATTGCACCCATTACACCCAAGTGCACAAGCCCTGGAATGGACCTAATCTGGCTACATGTGAAAACTAACCACCAAAGGATAGCTTAGTGTGTCTACCCGTGTGACCTACCCCCCTGTGCCACCTGATGCCCACCTGTTGCCCGTAGGAACGATGCGTCCAGCCACAGAATCTTAAGTTAAAAACCTATTTACCTATTTACCCCCCACTAATGACAGAATAAGACCTAGAGGTTCTATGACCCGTCTGAAACCAGATAGTATATATTACCCCGCCCCCTTTTTTTTTTTTTTTTTTTTAGGAGTTGAACCGGTCTGAATGACGTGACAAACTAAGAACGGTGCTTGAGGTTGTGACAGGACTTCTAGCGAGTCTGAGGACGTGACAGACTTGGTAAGGTGCCTGAGGTCGTGACAGACTTAGTAAGGTGCCTGAGGTCGTGACAGGACTTATAGCGAGTCTGAGGACGTGACAGACTTTGTAAGGTGCCTGAGGTCGTGACAGAACTTGTAGCGAGTCTGAAAAACGTGACAGACTTAGTAGAGTGCATGCGGTCGTGACAGGACTTATAACGAGTCTGAAGACGTGACAACTTAGTAGGGTGCCTAAGGTGATGGCAGAACTTGTAGCGAGTCTGTGACTTATGACGTGCCTGAAGACAAGAATCCTGGAGAAAAGACTAAAACATGAAGGGACTTAACTAGCCTGTGGGTCGTGGCAGGACAAAGACAATTCTGGTTTTTTTTTTTTTTTTTACTAGAGATAATGCGTGAAGAGTTGCTGCTGAAAAAATAAATGATAACATTCAGATGTGTAAGCGTTTTAGAGGGTATTACGTATAGTTACCTAGCAGTACCCATTACCTTGATGAAAATGAAGGCCGAACGTAGTCTATGAAATTAGTCCGACTTAACCGGAGACCGTACACTGGACCCAATTGTGACATGATGAGACTTAATTCAGAACGTGCCGTATTGACCGTATTATGAAGGTAATACGTGTATGATATGATATTACCTCAGTGTAAGACCCTCAGTTTAAGGACATTTAAAACTAATCGATAAAAGTAGTAGAGACAACTATGAGGGAGCTTGGCAACGTTGGCTCCCATATTAAACTAATGTGCAGTGATTAACTGAAGCCCCTGTGCGTTCTGCTGCCTAGAACAATGCCGGTCGCAGAGACCAGCGCACCTCTGTCCCTGCACCACGTACCTCATTGAAGTGAGGATGCTCCTGCAGCCTCACCTGAGAGGACCTATGATCTGCGCCGTGCTCCGCTGGTGAAAGTGCACCGGACTTACCCCTGAACGAACCTACGCGATGAGCGTGTGTGGCTCAGCTGATCGCTGCTGAGGATGGAGGCGAGACGCCGAAGCTGCCGTTCAGAGCGTCGCCAGGATACCGGAAGTCAAAGGTGCGCATGCGAGGAGGCTACAACACCGAACTAGCCGTCGTGGAGAGGGAGCCCTCCCCCCCCCGACTATAAATAGGCTGACAGGGAGCCTCCCCTTATACAAATACGGCGTTGCCTACACTTGTTGACAATTTTGTGTTTCTTACAGTTCATATGTTTGTCCAGTTTATTGCATACAATTCACAGAAATCCTGGTGGTGTATGAAGGCACTGCTAAGGCAGACTTGCTTGCCGAGTTGGCAACTGGCATAGCGATTTTCAGCCAAGGTTGAGTTTACAGAATTAATCATACTATTTTAAAGCCGTGACAATGTTAACAAATAAAAGCTGCAGCTGGCCACCCTCCAGCAAATATGGTTTGCATTATTATTTGAGCACATGGCAGGGTTTGGTATGGATCGGTTTTATGAGGGTTATCGCCTGCTTGCAGTCTTATAAGAACAACCAAGTAAGTGTGCATGTTGGGAGTTGTAGTTTCACAGATGCTTGAGTGCCAAAGGTTGCTGATCCCTGCCATAGAGAATCAATGTTTGCTGGTACCAGATTCCTGTTTACACAGTGCAATCTGCTGCTGGCAAACGATTTAAGGGCTAATTGCACACAAACATGTCTGGCCCGTGCTGCTTGCCACAAACATCGGCCATGTGCGCTCCATATTCACTTGAATGGGTCCGCAATCCGCAAGATACGGAGTGGTGCAGAGCGGAAGACCATGGAAGCACTACAGAGTGCCTCCGTGGGATTTCAGTCCATGCTTCCGCAGTGCAAAAAAATAGAACATTTTCAATTTTTTGGAGATGTTTACTGAATCTTGCCAATCGTGGACCCATTCAAGCAAGTCTATTCGTTAAAATACTTTGATGTTAATGCTGTTTCTGTAGCATTAAAATAGGAATCCGAAGTGGGCTTTGGTACCGAGGTACCAGCTAGTACCAAAGCCCACTTCAGATTCCTTTTTTAAATTGCTTATGAATATGCAGATATGTATACAGTAATAATTCACCGAAGTCTCTGTGACCTCAGGAGAGACGAAGTTTGGCTCCACGGAGCCAATACATTTTAATGCTGTATGGAAAATGATAATTACACTTACCAGTAATTTGATTTTCCAGAACCCATAAAAGCACCATAGAGAGATGGATCTGCCCCAACAGTTGGACAGGAAGCCTCAGAGCAATTAAAAAAGGAAACACCCACTTCCTCCCTCAGTGTTGATTTCGGAGTAGATCAGTAGGAGCCGTACAAATAGAATTCCTATAACTTAATTCTATCTGTCATAGAGAGGCCGAATAGCAGAGAAATAAAACATCCCTCGGGAGGGACTATGCTTAAAAGGGGTTCTGCACTGATGATCTATCCTCTGCCCATGCCAGTGATACTAGTCGTGACGTCACTGGGCCTGCGGTAAACAGTGAGAAAGCCGCGGCGCTGCTGGAGCGCCTCTGCCTTCTCAAACAGCTGATCGGCGGGGGTCCAGGGTGTCTGACCCCCGCCGATCAGAAGCTGATGATCTATCCAGAGGATAGATCATCAGTTTAAACAAAGTGCAGAACCCCTTTAAAAAAGTAATCTATGCTAGGAAGACCCAGAAGGAAGCAGAGAAAACAAAAGTCTAACAAGAGGTCCAAACTATTAAAGTCAGATCAAAACATCCTAAAACCTAGGAAATCTTAAAAACTAGACATTATACTTTAAGCCCAGCATAATCTTATAAAATAATTTTCATATAGGTTTCTATCATTTGCTTAAAAAATAATAGATTTAACAAAACATCTTAGGCTACTTTCACACTGGCGTTTTGGCTTTCCGTTTGCGAAATAGGTCATGGGCTCTCGCAAGCGGTCCAAAACGGATCAGTTTTTCCCTAGAGCATTCTGAATAGAAAATGATCCGCTCAGAATGCATCAGTTTGCCTCCGTTCAGTCTCCATTCCGCTTTGAGGCGGACACCAAAACGCTGATTGCAGCGTTTTGGTATCCGTCTGACGAAACTGAGCCAAACTGATCAGTTTTGACACACAATGTAAGTCAATGGGGACGGATCCGTTTTCTATGACACAATAGAAAACGGATCCGTCCTCTATTGACTTTCAATGGTGTTCAAGACAGATCCATCTTGGCTATGTTAAAGATAATACAAACTGATCCGTTCTGAACGGATGCAGATGTTTGTATTATCTGAACGGATCCGTCTGTGCAGATCCATTACGGATCTGCACCAAACGAGAGTGTGAAAGTAGCCTTAGAAAAGTTCTTATCTTGACACAGAATGATCAAAAGTGAAGATGACTGCTGAACACTGATTCCATTGGTGCAGATTATATTGCGAAACAGATGTTTAGATCCAAGATCTGCTGGAGGACCTTTGTTACATCTACCAGAAAAACTTCAGATGCCAAAATCTCCAATTTTCCTTGCAATTTGGCATTCATGATGGAATTATACCATGGCATCCATCCCCTGGAGGAGCTCACGGATCTGCTGCAAGAGGTCCAAAGAGCCCCTGGACCTCTCAGATCTCCTAGGGTCCACACCGCCGGAAACTTCTGCATGAAGGACCCCAGCAGACAACAGCCGACCCTCCAGGGCCTCCCTGGAAAGTTTCTGATCGGCGACAAGTATTTACGTATAGGGTTTTGCTGGTGAGCCATTCCTCCTGTAGGCCATCCAGACTAAATAGTCCAGCCCATCTTCTTACTCCCAGCCAGAAGCCATACAGGGCTTTAGTGGTGCGCCGTATGCCCTGTAGGCCATCCAAACAGTATGGTTCAGCCCATATTTTCGCTCTCAACCAGGAGGCTTATAGGGCTTTGCTGGTACACCCAACGTTCTGTGGGCCTTCCAGACAACATCGACCAGCCCATCTTCTCACTCCCCACCAGGAGCATTATAGGGCTTTTTTGCTGTGCTATGCTTATTGTAGACCATTAAACTACAAATTTTCAGTCAGGCATAGCTGCAGAACTAGCTCACCATGCATGCATAGCCACCAAGGTAGACCGTCAACGAGACATGGTGGCACCTCAAGCACAGCTGGTCACATAGACACCCACTTAGAGCACAAGTACAATTATCCAGTTACAGCTGCATGAGCATAACACAGAAGCAATCAGCTCCATAAGTATAGAGGCACAAGAAAGTAGTCACCCTGCCACAAAGACTGACAGTTTTTTCTTTTATACCCCAAGCTCAATGGCAGCCAGCCAGCCAGACCCAGGCTCATAAGCAACCAGCATTTTTTAGGCCTGGACCCAAAAGGGCAACCAGCCAGACAGGCCTGGACCCAAAGGGGCAACCATCCAGACAGGCATAGACGCAAGTGCTTTCAAACAAGTAGGCATAGATGCAAAGGCGTTCAGCCAGGAAGGTCAGTCAGTCATCCAGGGCCTGAGGCCAAGAGGCAGACGACCAGGCTACAAAGCCACGAGGCAGTCAACCAGGTTACGAAGCCATGAGGTAGTCAACCAGAGCCAAAGAGTATCAAAGATTCAAACGTATCAGTCATGCTAAAGGCACCAAGAAAATTCATACCAACCACATAACACAAATATTTGCTGTATAACATAAGTTTAATCCATTGTAGGATCCAAGTAGGGATGAGCAAACCCGGTAAAATTCGGGACCTGAACTTGACCCAAACACCAAACCCCAACCCCATTAAAGTCAAAGGGGACCCGAACTTCACTTTATTATTTTCCGTTATAACAGAAAATAATAGCATTCTTAAGACAGAATGCTAAATAAAATGGCCATTAAGGGGTTAAAAATAAAAAAAGCTCACCTCATTCACTTGATCGCGTAGCCGGTATCCTCTTCTTTCTTCAGGACCTGCAATGACGTCACCGCGCTCAACACGTGGTGAGCACGGTGACATCATCTCAGGTCCTGCTGAATGAAGTCATCACAGGTCCTTTTGCAGAAAGAAGAAAAAAATGAGGATACCGGCTGCACAATCAAGTAAATGAGGTGAGGTTTTTTTAAATTATTTTTAACCCCTCAATGGCCATTTTATTTAGCATTTTATCTTAAGAATGCTATTTTTTTTTCCATTAGAACGGAAAGTTAAAAAAAATCTCCCGAACACCGAACCCGAACTTCAGTGAAAAAGTCCGGGTGCGAAGTTTACAGTTCGGGTTTGCTCAACCCTAATTGTAAGGTGTCCCTTGTTTCACAGCCATGGACGCTGCATGCTCCAGGCGCCTCTGACCAGAGGACAGGAGATGACACTGTGGAAGTGGGTGTACCCTTTTTAATTGCTCTGAGGCTTCCAACTGTGGGAGCGTATCCGTCTCTCTATGGTGCTGTCATGGGTGAAGGGAAAAATTGCATTTTCCAAAAGCACTTGTTAAAAAATGTGTGCGCAAGTGCTGTTTTTCTGATGTTCTAGCCACGTTCCTGAAAAGGGGTGAAGCAAGGGCAGGGACAGGGCCGCATTTATCTACTAAGCCAGTTTTCTGGTGTAGAACAAGTCAGCCATATATCAGGTCATAAATCAGAAGCAACATCCGGCAGCAAGCCTGGTTATCATAGACAGTTATATGCCACCAGGCTGTGGTAAATCTGCCCCCTTGTCTTTTGGGAAAAAGATTCACCATAACCTGTATTTCATTCATTAAATATTCCTGCTCATCCCGGGAAATCAAGGAGGCAGTCTTATCAGTGATTGACAGCCTTTCCTCTGTGACTGTGTATACAGAGATAGCTGTGAATCAGGGATAGGACCGGCTCCTTGACTTCAAAGCCCAGAATGAAAAGGAATTGAAATAAATGAAATACAAGTTATAAAGAAAATTCCCCACAAAACTATACATCAATCTGCTCAGCTCCTCTTGGTCTATAACATGCTGCCTTAAGCTCAGATACCATGTTCAATGTGAAAGATTCCCTTTAATGTGCCATGGCAAAGATACGATTACCTGATGAATGAGTGTTTGCTTGTTCATCGGGTGACCAGTGGCACACAAGGCAATTATTGGGAACCAGCATTCCCAGCAAAACTGTTTCTTGTTAATTGCCTTGATGGTAGGCCCATATAAACTAGCCTTTAAAATGTAAAAAATGAGTGTGAAAAAGAAATACACACAAACTAGAGAAGTGATAGAAGGTGGAAGAGAGCAGCTTCAGAGAGAACACACAAAGCTGCAGGCTTTGTGAATCCAGCCCACCCCCTCCACTCTGACGTCACAATCTTCCTTTAACTCCAGTCGGCTGGTTAAGTAATGTCCTTCTGCTAAATCAACTGTTAGCATTTGTGCATTGAATGCTGTGCAGTGGGCATCAGCTTCATTATACTTCGTGTGCATGCACCGAGCCGGCCAGAGTTAAAGGAGGATCGTGACGTCGCAGTGGATGGGGCAAGCTGGATCGAGCAAGTGAAGGTATGGGGAGCAAGTAAAGAGGAGGGCTTGGGTAACAACAGAAGGCAAGCATGGGCTCCTATAACAGTTATACACTCCCCGATGGGCACCTTGATTCATATGCAAATGCTCTCTCAAAGTATGGCTGGCTGGCTTAATTTTTCCATCACATTAAACATTGTCTGTATCCATGGTTGCGACCACCGTGCAATCCAGCAGCAGTGGCCATGCTTGCACACTATAGGAAAAAGCACTAGCTTAGTCGTGCTCCCACGATCCCGGCCACCAGAGAGGCCGACACACTTTTTGCTACAGTGTGCAAGAACGACCACCACTGATGGATTGCAGGGTGGTCATAACCATGGAAACAAGCAAATGTGCTGGAAAAATTAACCCAGCCAGCAAAGGAAGCAACATGGATAACAGTAAATTAGTAAGTGGCTTGTATTAACTTTTCTCCATTTGCTGAAATAAGCCAACCCCTTTAAGTCTGATTATATTTTGTGATGGCAGGGATACTAAAATAATATTTTAGGGAATTCTATACATCTTAAACCACTAAAATCTATACATAGAATTACAAAAGTGAAGTTTTATTTTCAGTTTGGGGTGGGAGAAGAATAAAGTTACATAACCATAGAAAAAGACCTGCTCATAAGTCACATCATATAAACCTTGACTCATTAAATAACACACACACACGTATTTACACATGAATTTTCAAGTAGGTTAATAAAGTGGCTTTATAAAGTGCTTTCTTTTCTTTTGCTTTCTTAACTGACAGCCCCTGTTCTTTTACCGACAGGTGCATGATTCTGCAATCATATTTTCATATTCTTTATAAAGGATATTTCCTCCAGGTTCAATCATAAGGACACTGATTGGCCCATACGAGTAAGGGACACAAGAAGGACGTGGTACATTCGCATCAACCACCTGATTAATAAAGTTCTGAATAATGGCATGGTTTGGTGAATTATACCCTGAATGTAAGAGTCTGGGGCAATCACCCTTGCAGTAGCCAGGATTGTACCTGTGTGGTGCAATAATCCAGTGATCCCATCCTAGTTGATGAAAACTAACCCAGAATGGATGTAGGGAGCAATGACTCTTAAGCTGTTCACTTTGGTTGGAAATTTTTGGAAGCTTGATGCCAAAAGTCCCCACTTGACGTGGTTTCCTTCTCAACACATGTGGCACAGCTTTTTCTGAAAATGCAGTTAAAATCTTCTCTGTGGAATGATTATTGAATTGTGGATTAAAGTAGATGAGTAAGAAAGGAATGTGGGAGGCTGAAACAGCCAGCGATCTTGTGTTACGCATGCCAATAAACCGACATACGAGTTGGACATGTAAACTTCGGTTTGCATCCGCAAGTAGAGATTTGATTTGGGAAGTGATATCTGTCTCAGCCCACACCAAAATTCCAGGTGGAACTCTTGTCTTATAGAATAGACCATCACTTGGCAGAAGATCCACCTTACATGTGTAGTAAGTTTCTCCAAAATACATTGTCTGGGGAAACATCACAGTTACCTTTACCAGCTCCTCTGTTTTCATGCTCTGTAAAATAAATTTAAGATTTTGTATCCTCCATTTCTTTTCTGCAAAAAAAAAAAAAATGATATCTAAGTCCTATATAAAATTATATATAAAAGTCACAAGATCAAATAATATAACTTGTCAGCCAGTAAAATCTATATGACTACAGACAGAGGGATGATAACGGCAGGGTGCTCAATTGCTGATCATTAACTCTTATTTAAATAGTTTTTCTAGTACTATCATATTGACGACCTATCCTCAGGAAAGTAGACAAAAGTGTTTGTAGAGCAGCACCCATGGACATAAATAGCCACACCGGTAATGCAACAGCCGAGCCACGACCGCAGATCCTCAGTAGTCGACCGTATAGCAAATGGAGAGAGGTAGCAGCAGCATCTCCAGTGAATCCTTTATTGGACGGACTTTACAGAAAGATTCACTGGAGATGCTGCCGCTACCTCTCTTCATTTGCTATCCTCAGGATAGGTCATCAATGAGATCGGGGGAGGTCCAACTCCCAGGACCCCTGCCGATCAGCTGTTTGAAGAGAACACAGCACTCCAGTGAGCGTTGTGGCCTCCTTGTTTACAAAGTATAGCATCATCCATTTTATAGAGGTTATTCACTTGAATAGACTGAGCTGCGCCTAGGCCATGTGATATCACTTTCATCACTCACATGGCCGAGGCGAAACTCAGTCCTATTCACAGAGTACCACAGCCTCTTTATACAGCTGATCAATGGGGGTCTGACTCCCAGTATCCTGAGGATAGATCATCAATATGATAATCCTAGAAAACCTCTTTAACAAAGACAATGGACTGAAAGAAATGCTATCATATTTACCCCTCCTTTAAGGCCTCTTGCACACGAACGTTGTGTGCCCGTGGTCATATTGCAGCCCGCATATGGCGGGTCCGCAATACACGGCACCGGCCCGTGTGCACTCCACATTCACTTGAACGGTAGCGTGGATCGGAACCCCACAGAAGCACTACGGAGTGCTTCCATGGTGCTTCTGTCCGTACTTCCGCACCGCAAAAAAATAGAACTTGTTCTATTTTTTGCGGTGTGGACGGATCACGGACCCATTCAAGTCAATTTTTATGTATGCTCACTAGTGTTGAGTATGCATGCTTGGCCGAATACCAGTTCGGCTAGAGCATCGTTATGCTATGCTCGAGTCTCCTCCCTGCACGTTTCGCGGCTGCTAAGCAGACAATAAACGTGCAGGTAAGTACTGCCCTCACTGTAATGCCAGTAGCCATGTTGGCTACTGGCATTACAGTGATTGGCTGGCCGGAACGTGCCATCGGGTGCTATATAGCACCCGATGACGTGTGTTCGGCTCATTCGAAGTGAGGGAGAGCTGAGCATAGGAAGGGAAAGAGTGTAGGGAGTGTAATTTTTCTACAAAAATGTTTCTTAGACCCAAAAGTCCTTGTAAGGACTATTGTGTGTGACAGCAGCAATATATGTTTGTAGCGCAACCTGTGCTAAATTGCTCAGTGTTAGGCCTAATGCACACGACAGTATTTTTTTACGGTCTGCAAAACGGGGTTGCGTTGTTCCGTGATCCATTTCAGTTTTTGTTTCCGTGTGTCTTCCTTGATATTTGGAGGATCACCAGACATGAAGGAAAGTAAAAAAAAAGCCATTTTGGTGTCCGCCTGGCCGTGCGGAGCCAAACGGATCCGTCCTGACCTACAATGCAAGTCAATGGGGACGGATCCGTTTGACTTTGACACAATATGGTGCAATTGCAAACGGATCCGTCCCCCATTGACTTTCAATGTAAAGTCAGGAGTCCCTATTAATATACCATCGGATCTGAGTTTTTTCCAATCCGATGGTATATTTTAACTTGAAGCGTCCCCATCACCATGGAAACGCCTCTATGTTAGAATATACCATCGGATTTGAGTTCGATCGTGAAAACTCAGATCCGACAGTATATTCTAACACAGAGGCGTTCCCATAGTGATGGGGACGCTTCAAGTTAGAATATACTAAGAACTGTGTACATGACTGCCCCCTGCTGCCTGGCATCACCCGATCTCTTACAGGGGGATGTGATCCGCACAATTAACCCCTCAGGTGCCGCACTGCAGTCCTGGCTGCCATGGTTACTTAGCAATTTTAGAAGCATTATACTTACCTGCGCAGTCTGACCGGCCGGGCGCTCCTCCTACTCGTAAATGACAGGTCTGTGCTATAAGCAATGCGCCGCACAGACCTTTCACTTACCAGTAGGAGGAGCGCCTGGCCGGTCACCGACAGCGCAGGTAAGTATAATGCTTCTAAAATTGCTAAGTAACCATGGCAGCCAGGACTGCAGTAGCGTCCTGGTTGCCATGGTAACCGATCGGAGCCCCAGCGATTAAACTGGGACTCCAATCGGAACTCTCTGCTGCCACAAATGATGGGGGGGGGTTTAATTGGGGGGGGGGGAGCCGCACTGGCCACCAATGAATTTAATACTGGGGAGGGAGGGAGGGGGGCCGCACTGGCCACCAATGAATTTAATACTGGGGAGGGAGGGAGGGGAGGGCCGCACTGGCCACCAATGAATTTAATACTAGGGAGGGAGGGGGGGCCGCACTGGCCACCAATGAATTTAAAACTGGGGAGAGAGAGGGGGGTCTGCCCGCTGCTGCCTGGCAGCACCCGATCTCTTACAGGGGGCTATGATACGCACAATTAACCCCTCAGGTGCGACACCTGAGGGGTTAATTGTGCGGATCACAGCCCCCTGTAAGAGATTGGGTGCTGCCAGGCAGCAGGGGGCAGTTATGTACACAGTTCTTAGTATATTCTAACTTGAAGCGTCCCCATCACCATGGGAACGCCTCTGTTAGAATATACTGTCGGATCTGAGTTTTCACGATGTGAAAACTCAGATCTGAAAAAGCTGTTATGCAGACGGATCTGCGGATCCGTCTGTGCGAAAGTAGCCTACGGACACGGATCACGGACGCGGATGACAATCTTGTGTGCCTCCGTGTTTTTTCATGGACCCATTGACTTGAATGGGTCCGCGAACCATTGTCCGTCAAAACAATAGGACAGGTCATATTTTTTTGACGGACAGGAAACACGGATCACGGACGACAAACGGTGCATTTTCCGAGTTTTCTACAGACCCATTGAAAGTCAATGGGTCCGCAGAAAATCACGGAAAACGGAACGGACACGGATGCACACAACGGTCGTGTGCATGAGACCTTAGGGAGAGCTGTGCATAGGAAGGGACAGACAGTGTAGGGAGTGTGATAGGAAGATTTTTATACAAAAAACTTTTCAGAGAACCAAAAGTCCTTTTAAGAACTATAGTGTGTTACAGCAGCAATATATATTTTTAGCGCATCCTGCGCCAAATACCATGTTTTAGGCCACTGCGGACAGTTAAATTATTTGCGCCACATCTCCTGTGTAAATTGTGTGCATCCCTAAAATAGCAATAGCAGTGAACTCCAGTGCACTTTTTCCGTAGACTGTGTCCCCAGCGGACAGAAATTATCTATGCCACATCTCCTGTTTAAAGTGTGCGCATCCCTAAAATGTCAGTGACATCCAGTACACTTTTTCCGTAGACACTGCGAACTTTGACATTACCTGTGGTACATGTCCAGTATAACGTTTCCTCATCACAAATACCTTTGTAAATTTTTTGGCACATACACTTCCAAATCCTACGCTACTGTACGTGTGACATACTTTTTAAGCATATATCACATTTAAAATGAAGAAGATACAGGGAAGTGGCCGTGATGCTGATGGTGCATGCAGAGGCCGTGGCCCTGGGCACGAAGAAACAGTGCCTGCTGCCAGAGCAGAAGAAAAACAATTATCTACGATACCTAGCATCATGTCCATGTTTGCAGGGCGGCACAGGACACCACTCAAAGTCAGACGAGTGCGACCAGGTGGTCGGTTGGATTGCAGCAGATAACACTTCCAATCGGTTAAGCACCACACTGTCTTCCACCAAGTCCAGTCTCAGTAGCCAGGAGTCTGGTCAACACAATCCTCACCCTGATCCTCCTTCTTCCCACCATTTACAGTCTGGCCAAACAAGTGATCCCACACTTCCGAGGGAATTCCGAGGCCCTCTTTTCATCATTATTACTTGATTTGGCCCTTTCGCCGAGCATGCTTGAAGAGGATGAGACACAGTTGTCAATCACTGAGGTTGTGGTTAGGTCAACAAATCAGGAGAATGATCAGAGTGAGGAAGTGGAAGAGGAGGTGGTGGATGACGAGGTCACTAACCCAACCTGGGAAGGTGGAAAGCCGAGCGAGGACAGCAGTACAGAGGGGGAGGGATCTGCAGCACCGCAACAGGCTGAAAGAGGCTGTGGTGCGGCAAAAGGGAGAAGGCGGGCCACACCACACAGGCCAGTAATTGTTCCATGGAGCAACCCCTTTCAGAAATCTCCCGTGCCAAGAGGTAGACGTTCCGCAGTATGACGCTTTTTTGAAGAAAGTGCGGACGACAAAAGAATAGTAGTTTGCAACCTGTGCCATACGAAAAAGAGCCGGGGCGTGAACACTAGCAACCTCACCACCACCAGCATGATCCGCCACATGGCATCCAAGTACCGAAATAAGTGAGACTAAAGCCTGGATCCACAATAGGTGTCTGCGGGTCACACCACTGCCTCCTCTTCCCCTGTGTTACGTGCTGGCCAATCGCCTGTCGAAGGCCAGGCCCGGATGCATCCCACCCTGCAACTGGACCTCCGCAAGCACCATCAGTGACCACATCCACTTCCGTGTTCCAGCATAGCGTACAAATGTCCTTACCCCAGTGCAAATACCCAGCCAACCACTCACAGGCCATAGCACTAAATGCGCAACTTTCCAAATTACTGGCCATGGAAATGTTGCCATTTAGGCTTCTGGACATTGAGGCCATCCACAGCCTGATGTCGGCGGCCGTCACTCGTTACTCAGTCACCAGCTGCCACAATTTTTTCACGGTGTGCCATGCCCGCCTTACACCAACATGTGTCCCTTAAGATCACACGTGCCCTGACCAACGCAGTTACTGGGAAGGTCCACTTAATCACGGACACATGGACAAGTGCATTCGGCCAGGGATTCTAGATTTCCCTGACAGCACACTGGGTGAACGTTGTGGAGGCTGGGAACGAGTCATACTCTGGGATGGCACAGGTGCTACTGACGCCAAGGATTGCGGGCCCTACGTCGATCAGGGTTTCCGCCAGCACCTACATTAGTTGCTCCAACCCCCACTTCTCCTCCTCCTCCGCCTCCACTTCCACCTTCGAATTATCCGTGTGCAGCACCAGTCATCAGTTGGTAGCTGGAAGCAGTGTAGCACTGCAGTGGGGAAGCGGCAACAGGCTGTTCTGAAGCTGATATGCTTAGGGGACAAACAGCACACCGCCGCAGAGCTGTGGCAGGGGATAAGAGACCAGCCTGATCTGTGGCTCTCGCCACTCAACCTAGAACCAGGCATGGCCGTAACTTGGTGGCGGCTTTGGAGCTCGGCAAGCTCAGACACATCCCATTCCTAGACCAGGTGTTCAACCTTGTGGTTCAGCGGTTTCTCAAAACCTACCCCAAATTGCCTGAGCTTCTTGTGAAGGTGCGCCGCGTGTGTGCACATTTCCGCGAGTCACCAACAGCTTCAGCCGGTCTGTCAACGCTGCAGCAGCGCTTTAACTTGCCAGCTCACTGTCTGTTGTGCGACGTGAGCACGCGCTGGAACTCCACATTCCACATGTTAGCCAGGCTTTGTGAGCAGCAAAGGGCAGTAGTAGAATACCAGCTGCAACATAGTCGTCGCCTTTAAAGTCACAAGCGAGGAGTGTGCATGGATGTCTGACCTGAGGTTTTAAGAAACTTTTAGGAATCAACACAGATAGTGAGCGGCGATAACGCTATTATCAGCGTAACCATCCCACTTCTGTGTCTACTCAAATGCTCACAATTAAGGATGACGCTTTGCATGTGGAAGAGGTGGAAAAGGGGGAGGACATTACACAGGGCGATAGCCAGACCACTCTCAGTTTGTATTCTCAGGGCGAATTGGACGATGAAGTGGAGGAGGAGCAGGAGACCGTTGCCTCCGCTACAGAGGGTAGTATCCATGGAAGTTTAATTCCATCTGTTCAGCGTGGGTGGGCAGAAGAGGAGGAAGAGGATGAGGAGATTGAGAGTGATCCTCCTGATGATGACAGCGAAGTCTTGCCTGTTGTTACTCTGGCACACATTGCTGACTTCATGTTAGGCTGCCTTTCCCGTGACCTGCGCGTTATATGCATTTTAGACAACACAGATTACTGGTTATTCACCCTTCTCGACCCCTGCTACAAAAAGAACTTCTCATCTCTCATTCCTCTGGTGTAGAGGACGAGCAAAACGGTGCAATACCAGAAGATCCTTGTTAAAAAATTGCTCCAAAAATTTCCATCTGACAAAGCTGGCGGTACGGTCCGTAGTTCCTTGGCCAACCGAGGAGGGGAGACAAGGGGAACAGATAACAGTTCCAACAGAGGCAGGGCAACATGACACCCCGCCAGCACACTCACCCTGATGCGCGTCCTTGTGTCATAAGGAGGGAAAAATTTTGGAAGATGGTGAAGGAGTACATAGCAGACCATGTCAGCGTTCTCAACGATCCCTCAGTGCCTCACAACTACTAGGTGTCCAAGCTGGACACGTGACACAAACTGGCGCTCTACGCCTTGGAGGTGCTGGCCTGCCCTGCCGCCAGAGTTTTGTCTGAGTGGGTATTTAGTGCTGCTGGTGGCATTATAACAGATAAGCATATCTGCCTGTCAACTGAAAATGCTGACAGGTTGACTCATAAAAATGAACAAGGCCTGGATTGACCATGACTTCGACTCCACCAGAGGAAAGCGGCTGAACATAAAGGCACTTTAAATGTGTTGTTTATAATGTACTAAATACACTGTATTCCCACGCACCGCTTCCACCACAAAAAAGGGTATATGGTTGAATCTTCCTTTTCTCATCCTCCTCTTCCATCATATCAACATGCTTATTTGTCACATATAAGGCCTTCACATATATGCCCTTTGCATATAAAGTTTTACAGGTCAGCTCAGGTGCAGGCCCTTGCATATAAAGTTTTACAGGGTCAGCTCACCAGCAGGTCCTCTCATATAATTTTTTAGAGGGTCAGCTCAGCTACAGGCCCTCGCATATAATGTTTTACAGTGTCAGCTCACCAGCAGGCCCTCGCATATAATGTTTTAGAAGGTCAGCTCACCAGCAGGCCCACACCTAAAATCTTTTACAGGTTCAGCTCACCAACAGGCTCTGGCATATAATTTTTTACAAGGTCAGCTCACCTGCAGGCCCTCACCTAATTATACCTAATCGGTAATTTGCGCGCATGCTGCCTTGCTTGGATGTGGTAGCCATAGCTGTTTCTCAGGCTCCCTCTTCATAATCGAACCAGGATTCCCCCATTACTCATGGTGTACATGGTTTGGGCTGAAAATAACGTCGCAAGTTGATAGGGCAGACATCCGAATGGATCGTCGCCATCACGGGACGTGCGATCCTCCCCAGGTTACCTAGAGTCAAAAGCGGCAGCAGGCCATCGCCCATAATGTTTTAGATGGTCAGACCAGCAGGTCAATCATAATTTTTCAAGGCTGTGTATGATGCCCTCCTTTATGTGTAACAAAGGGTGTATTGGAATGTCGGTTCCATGTAATTTTTGGCAGCCCTTTCACTTAGTGCATAGGCTTTATGAGTGTAGGAGTCCCATTACCTGAGCAATTGTACCACAATGTGAATGACGGACAAACATTTCCGTAAAAGTTCGGGTTCGGTGAGCTTTTGGGACATTGCAAATCACAATTTTTTGGGCAAACTACAACATCTGGATTAGTCAGTGTGCAATTTAAGGTAGAAATACACCCATTATTTTCTGGGGTTTGAAAAACACACTCTTGACAAAAAACACTATTTTCAGCCCTTGCAGCATCAGCACGTGTGAAATTACAGGCTTATATACTGCTGTCAAATTCAGTTTTTAAACAAACACTCATTTGGGCACAAAAAGTTTACTTGGCAGCCTTTGTTACAGATGTCATTGTGAGATAAACCCTTAATACATTTGGGTTCCATTCAGAGATTTTAAATACCGCCATTTGGTGCACCAATATTGAATTCAGGTCTACAATGGTTCAGGCCCTGTGAGATACTCCTCTAGATACAGGGGTTTGAATCAGGCATTTGAAATACAGCCATTTTGTGCAAAGATATATTTACTTCAGGCCTACACTGGTTCAGGCCCCGAGAGATACTACCTCTACATACAGGGTTTTGATTCAGGCATTTAAAATACAGCCATTTTGGGCAAAAAAATATTTTATTGAGGCCTAGTCTGGATCAGGCCGTGTGAGATACACCCTTTACATACTGTCGTTCTATTCTACTATTAAACAAACACCCATTTAGGGCAAGGTCTTAAGTTAGAAAAATATGAGGAGAGCGTCAAATAAGGGACGTGGCCCAGGTCGTGGTGCTGCTGGTGGAGCTCCTGTTGCAGGGAGAGGACGTGGTCGATCTGTGCCAGCTACACGCACAAGTGAAACCCCTTCCTCAGGTGCGAGTACGAATGGTGAGGCCTGAACAAGTACAGGTGATAGTAGATTGGGTTGCTGACAATGGATCCAGTTCCTTCACATTGTCTCCCACCCAGTCTCCTGCTGAAAGAAAGACCACAGTTGGCACCTGCAGCCCTTGTCCATCAGTCTTTCACCTCACCCCCTTGCAAATCAGCCAAGCAGTCTGAGCCCCAAGTCATGCAGCAGTCTCTTCTGCTTTTTGATGACTCTGTTAGCAGGGTTTCCCAGGGCCATCCACCTAGCCCTGCCCCAGAAGTGGAAGAGATTGAGTGCACAGATGCCCAATCACTTATGTTTCAAGATGAGTACATGGGAGGACCATCGCAGCACGTCTCGGATGATGACTAAACAGGTGCCAACTGCTGGGGCTTTCGAAAGTGTGCAGACCGACAAGGAAGTCAGGGGTAAAGACTGGGTAGAAGATGTGGAGGACGATGAGGTCCTCGACCCCACATGGAATCAAAGTCATGCGAGTGACCTATGTAGTTCGGTGGAAGAGGCGGTGGTCGCACAGAGCAGAGTTCCCTGGTGTGGCAGTTCTTCAGACAATGTGCTGACGGCAAGACACGAGTGGTTTGCACGCTGTGCAATCAGAGCCTGAAGCGAGGCATAAACGTTCTCAACCTGAGCACAACCTGCATGACCAGGCATCTAAGTGCAAAGCACGAGCTGCAGTGGAATAGACACCTCAAAAACCAAGAAAGGTCTCTGGCTCCTCCTGCTTCCTCTTCTGCTGCAGTCTCGGCCTCTTCATCCACCTCTGGAGTGACAGTGCCACCTGGCACCCAGCAAGCAGAGGATATGCCAGAAACACCAACACCTGGGTCACCAAGCATCTCCATAATGTCCCACGGAAGCGTTCAGCTCTCCATATCCCAAACGCTGGAGAGGAAAAGGCAGTACCCCCCATACCCACCTGCGATCCATAGCCCTGAATGCCAGCATTTCTAAATTACTTGCCTTTGAAATGCTGTCATTCCGTCTGGTGGAGATGGATAGTTTTAAAGGCCTTTTGGCGGTGCCTGTCCCACAGTACGTTGTGCCCAGCCGCCACTACTTTTCAAGGCGAGCCATCCCTTCCCTTCACAACCAAGTAGGGGACAAAATCAGGTGTGCACTGAGCAACGCCATCTGTGGCAAGGTGCACCTGACTACGGATACGTGGACCAGTAAGCACGGTCAGGGCCGTTATATCTCCAGCACACTGGGTAAATGCAGTGGCGGCTGGGCCTGAGGCGGATAGCAGTTTGGCGCATGTCCTTCCACCACCGAGGATTGCAGGGCGCTTTCAGAGCTGCTGCATAAAGTGCGGGCCCTCTGTGCGCTGCTGCTGCTCGCCTGTCAGCGCTGCAGCCTAACTTCGGCCTTCCCGCTCACCGCCTCATATGCGACGTGCCCACAAGGTGGAACTCCACCTTGCAGATGCTGGCCAGACTGTGCGAGTAGCAGCAGGCGATAGTGGAGTTTCAGCTGCAGCATGCACGGGTGGTCGCTCGGCGGAACAGCACCACTTCACCACCAATGACAGGGCCTCCATGCAAGGCCTGTGTTCTTTGTTGCGCTGTTTCGAGTACTCCACCAACATGGCCAGTGCCGATAACGCCGTTCTCAGGGTCACTATCCCACTTCTATGCCTCCTTGAAAAAACGCTCCTGGTGATGATGGAAGAGGATGTGGCACAGGAGGAGGAGGAAGAAGAGGGATCATTTCGTAGGGTTTCCGGCCAGTCATTCACAAGTGGCTTCCTGCACCCACAAACCCAAGGTACACAATTGTCCAGCCAGGGCACAATGGTGGAGGATGAGGAGATGGAGGAGGAGGAACCATGTTCACAGCAGGGTGGCACCCAGACCAGCTCATGGCTATCACTGGTGCGTGGATGGGGGTTAAGAGGACACAGACGATACACCTCCCACAGAGGACAGCTTTTCGTTGCCTCTGGACAGCCTGGCACACATGAGCGATTACATGCTGCAGTGTCTCCGCAACGACCGCCGAGTTGCCCACATTCTAACTTGCGCTGATTACTGGGTGGCCACGCTGCTGGATCCCCGTTACAAGGACAACGTACCGTCCTTAATTCCGTCACTGGAGCATGCTGGTGGCATTCCCACCTGACAGCGGGGGCACAGTGGAAGCACAAGGCTAAGGCAGAGGACGAGGAAGAGGTCGCCAATGCAGCTGGGGCACCGCCAGCACCTCAGAAGGCAGGGTTAGCATGGCCAAAATGTGGAAAAGCTTTGTCAGCATGCCATAACAACCAGCACCACCAGCTGATATGGAACGTCTTAGCAGGAGGCAGCATTTCACCAACATGGTGGAGCAGTATGTGGGCACACTCCTACAAGTACTCAATGACGGGTCTTGCCCCCTTTAACTTCTGGGTCTCCAAATTGGGCACATGGCCTGAGCTTGCCTGCCCTGCAGCCAGTGTATTATCTGAATGTGTGTTTAGCACGGCAGGGGGCATCATCACAAACAAGCGCAGCCGCCTCTCCACAGCCAATGTGGACAAGCTCACGTTCATTAAAATAAACCAGGCATGGATCCCTCAGGACTTGTCTGTACCTTGTGCAGAATAGACATGTATACCGGCACTAAGCAGCCATTGTTATACTCCAGCGCAATTGCTCATGTTTGTATTTTGGATATTTAACACTCTTTTGGAGTGTACCTTAATTTTACTAAATTAAATTAAAACCAAAAACGTGTGTTGGCTATCTCGTCCTCCTCCATCGCCGCTTCCACCTACTCCGCTATGTCCACCGCCTCCTCAAACTTCTACTCCATATGGAACTCCACCTCATAAAGCCATTTTTTTTTTTTCGTGTTTTATTTTATATCATTTCACTACTTAGTCATTTGCATTTTAGGGTGATATTCACCAATTTTGGTGTGTATAGTACCACTGCTATACCTAGTGGAACGGTAAAAAAAAAATTAAAAAAAATTGTCAGTTACATTTAATGGTGAAATTAATACATTTTTGGGTGTATAGTACCACTGCTATACCTAGTAGACATGTTAAACAAAAAAAATTAAAAAAATTGTCCGTTATATATTCTGGTGAAATTCACCAATTTTTGGGTGTAATATACCCCTCCTCTACCTAGTTGACAGCTTAATGAATTTCAAGAATTTTTCTGTTACATTCTTGGGTTGACATTATACAATTTTAGACGTGAAGAAACACCTGCTATGCATAGGTGACAGGGAATAAAATTTAATAAATTATTCAGTAATTAATGCGCGCCACATCCTTTCATTCAATGCTTAAACTTTGAAAAGTTGTCACACTTTTATGTTTTAATAATTTCTCCCATATTTCAACTCTAATTTTAAATTTGAAAAAATGAATCCTCCCTTGGATGTGGTTTCTCTTTCTCATGCTCCCTCTCTGGCCTGGAACCCTGATTCCCCGCCACCCGGGATCACCATCGTGGAGGCATAAAAGAACATCGATAGAGCAGATATCAAATTGGATCGTGAACATCACAGGGACGTGCGACATGGTGGGGCAGTAAGTGTGCACACGCCTACACGAACTGATTGACAGGGGTCAGCCCCTGCAACTTCTGGGTCTCCAAATTGGGCACATGCGTGAGCTCTTTCCCTTTACCCCTTGGAGGTGCTGGCCTGCCCTGCAGCCAGTGTATTGTCTGAACATGTGTTTAGCACGACTGGAGGGGGTTATCACAGGTTATATTTCCCAATGTTTTCGGGTGTACCCCAATTTTAAAAATAAAATTTAAAACCAACAACCAGTGTAGGCTACCACCTCCTCCACCGCCGCTTCCACCTACACCGCCACATCCACCGCCTCCTCAACCTCCTACTTCATATGGACCTGGTCCTCCTAGATCAAGATTATAATTTTTTATTTTTACGTATTTTATGTTAATTTAAGTCATTTCCCGATCCACATTTGTTTGGAGAGCACTTGCCATGCTCTTAACCACATTTTGACGCCATTTGCAGTCCTCTAGCCCTTTCCATGACATTTTTACAGCCATTTTAGTGCTCAAAAGTTCGGGTCCCCATTGACTTCAATGGGGTTCGGGGTCAAGTTCGGGTCCCGAACTCAAAAATTTTTCCGAAGTTCGGCCGAACCCGAACATCCAGGTGTCCGCTCAACTCTAATTGAAAGTCATCTGTTAGCAGGTTTGTGGCTATGAAACTGGCTGACTTGTTGCATGTCCACTTGGCAGCTTAAAGGCTAGCAACATGCCCCCATTGTATGAGATGGAAAAACCCCTTTTAAGGCAACTGTGTTGGTTCATATGTGCCCACATTGCTGAGAAATATAATGTTTTAATATATGCAAATGAGCTTTTAGTTGCAATGGAGGCGTTGCTGTTACACCTAGAGGCTCTGCTCTCTCTGCAACTTTCGCACCCTCTCCACTTTGATTGACAGGGCCAGATGGTGTAAACATTATTACACCTATCAATGTGCAGAAGTTGCAGAGGAAATGGAGCCTCTAGTGGAAGCCCAACGTGTACAGCATCATTGTAATTTATGATGCTGTATAGTGATGGACGAACATCGGCCGGGACGGTTCGCAAACGCGCATTCTCGATCAAATGTTCGCAAACCGCGCGTTTGCAGTGGTCACCATTGACTTTAATGGTAGGCAAACCTGAAAATCCTTCAGGTCATATTTGCAGCCACCAAATACTTGCTAGAAGTGCACAAATAGTCCCACAACAGTGACATACCAGATGGGGATCAATGGCAAAAATTACCACAAAACATGTATTTTAATCAGGGGCCATTTTTATGCGTCTTAAAGGGAAACTCTCAAAAATGTGCCCTGCTGGAGCCTAGAAAAATTTGATTTTAGGCCACGGGAGTACAGGCCCCTAAAATTAGGCATTCACCTGACAGAAAAGAACTTTGATGTGGCTGGAAGTACGGTCACTGGATAAAATTTTTACTGTTGCTCCTAGGGTGGCCACATGTCCGGTTTTAGGCCGGACAGTCTGGCTTTCAGACCCCCTGTCCTCCGTATGGCGCAGGGCCTGGATGGACACAGGGATGTCCTCCTTTTCAGACAGGGATGTCCTCACGCTCAGACAGCAGCATTGCGGGTCTGAAAGTTCTCCCGCCACCTTTTTTTGCCCGCTATGGGGCGTGGCTTAACAGAGCACAGGAAAGAATAGGGCATGGTTCAAAAGTTTGGGGGCGTGGCCGGTGAGGCCTGGCTTAATGGGGGTGAAGCCAGTACCCACCCTAGTTGCTCCTAGAGGCACATTTACATACATTAAAACATCATTTTTCTCAGCAATGCAGGCACATATGAACATGGGACCAACACAAATGCCTTCAGCTGCCAAGCGCACATGTAACAGGTCAGACAGTTTCAGTCACATACAAATCTGCTGACAGATGCCCTTTAAATATTAAAGGGGGAGATTTATCAAAACCGGTGTAAACGAAAACTGTCTTAGTTACCCTTAGCAACCAGATTCCACCTTTCATTTTCAAAAGTAGCACTGAAAAATTAAAGGCGGAATCTGATTGGTTGCTATGGGCAACTAAGCTAGTTTTCCTTTACACCAGTTTTGATAAATCTCCCCCTAAATAAATATCTAATTAGTTATCTATTTACATAGACGTCTGTGTTCCAGCTGCATTATACATTAGAATAACTCAAATGGGTCACGGCCTGATCTATGTTAGGCCTCATGCACACGACTGTTGTGTGCATCCGCGTCCTTGGTTCCGTTTTCCGTTTTCTTTTCGCTGACCCATTGACTTTCAATGGGTCCGTGGAAAAATCGGAAAATGCACCGTTTGGCAGCCGCATCCGTGAGCAGTGTTTCCTGGCCGTGAAAAAAATATGACCTGCGCACAAGATTGTCACCCGCGTTCGTGATCCGTGTCCGTTTTTTCCTATCATTTCAATGGCAAACTTGACTTAGATTTTTTTTTCATTTTTCATGTCCGTGGATCCTCCAAAAATCAAGGAAGACCCACGGACGAAAAAACGGTCACGGATCACGGACCTACGGACCCCGTTTTTGCGGACCTTAAAAAAAAACGGTCGTGTGCATGAGGCCTTACTGTGAAAGCTAGGCGAGTCTGATCCGCCAAATAGAGTGGCGAGTTTCTCAGAATGGGCATATGGATCCATGAAATAAAACGGTTAGGAGTATAGCCCCATTGAATTGTATCGGTCCATTTGCTGCTTGTTTTTAAAACTGGACAGCACACGAGAGAAAAATGGTTGTGTGAATAAGCCCATAGTCATATATATTTTGCTTACCTTTCAAGTAACAGATTATAAACCAATAACATAAAGCAGAAACAGCAGTGTGAATAAGGCCTTATATAATTTTATCCCAAAAAACTTAGTGGCTCTCACCCGCAGTAAAAGGTGCTTGACTGACAGACCTTACAAGTCTCACTGAAGCTACAGCTGGTCTGCTTGCTTTCGGTCTTCCATCTCCATCCGCTGACTTCTTGTACAGTTCCAGCATAAAGCGTAGGTGCTGTATACTCAGATCATGTTTTGCTGCCATGTGAGTCTTTAAAGGCCCATGGTCCAGTAATGTGCGGATCAGTGGCAGAGAGTGAGACCTCATGATCGCATCTAACCCATTCATGCCTATAGCAGGGGGTGATACAGCAACAAGCAGCCAGAGGAGCAACAGGTTCTGAGATGCAGGCAGCATTGCAGTAGTCTATTATGTGGCAGTTTCATGGAAGGGAGAATAGTGAGCAGGTCTTTGCAGGATCATTAAAAGAAGGAAAGTGTCTGGGTGGCAGCATCAACATTTTCTCACCCAGGTGCAGCCATTACTTAAAATGGGAGGAGTATAAAGTAGTTAATGTCCTTATATAATAAGTGTAGCAGATACTTCTGGATTTGAACTCTGCAGCAAGGCACGTTTCTGTTCTTTCTAACAAATTAATTTAGAAATCAGCAGCAGCCACAAACCAAGGCAGTCTAGTTAATTGTCTGGGTATAGCAGGGTAAGGAGTGAGGTAGCCTTATCCTGTCTTATATAGAATCAGCCTGCTTTCTGATGAGAACATACAATGAACCTCCCACTTAACCCCTTCAGATCCACACCATGAAAAGTATCCAAAATAAATACAGCGGGTCAGATTTACTAACCCTGTAGATCAGGGATGCCCAACATGCGGCCCTCCAGCTGTTGCAAAACTACAACTCCCAGCATGCCCGGACAGCCTACAGCTATCAGCCCACAGCAGGGCATGATGGGAGTTGTAGTTTTGCAACAGCTGGAGGGTCGCAGGTTGAGCATCCCTGCTGTAGATGGTCTAAATGGTTGATAAATGGTTAGACACTAAGGGCTGTTTCACACGAGCGGATGCCGTGCGTGTCATCTGCTGCATGAATGAGAGCCAAGCCCCGCACTGGACAGCAGAGACACGGAGCATTAGGCCTCACGCACTCGACCGTATTTTTTTGCGGTCCGCAAAACGGGGTTCCGTTTTTCCGTGATCCGTGACCGTTTTTTCGTCCGTGGGTCTTCCTTGATTTTTGGAGGATCCACGGACATGAAAAAAAAGTTGTTTTGGTGTCCGCCTGGCCGTGCGGAGCCAAACGGATCCGTCCTGAATTACAATGCAAGTCAATGGGGACGGATCCGTTTGACGTTGACACAATATGGTGCAATTTCAAACGGATCCGTCCCCCATTGACTTTCAATGTAAAGTCAGGAGTTAATATACCATCGGATCGGAGTTTTCTCCAATCCGATGGTATATTTTAACTTGAAGCGTCCCCATCACCATGGGAACGCCTCTATGTTAGAATATACGGTCGGATTTGAGTTACATCGTGAAACTCAAATCCGACAGTATATTCTAACACAGAGGCGTTCCCATGGTGATGGGGACGCTTCAGGTTAGAATATACTAAAAGAACTGTGTACATGACTGCCCCCTGCTGCCTGCGATGTCTGCATCCGGCCGGGATCTCCTCCTACTGGTAAGTGACATGACCTGTCACTTACCAGTAGGAGGAGCTCCCGGCCGGATGCAGACATCGCAGACATCGCAGCTCGCAGGTAAGTATAATGGTTCTACAAATTGCTAAGTAACCATGGCAACCGGGACTGCAGTAGCGTCCTGGTTGCCATGGTTACCGATCGGAGCCCCAGCGATTAAACTGGGACTCCGATCGGTACACTCCGCTGCCACCAATGATAGGGGGGAGATTTTAATTAGGAGGGGGAGGGAGGGGAGAAGGCCCACTTGCCACCAACGAGTTAACTACAGGGGAGGGGGGGGGGGGCACTGGCCACCAACGAGTTAACTACAGGGGAGGGAGGGGGGCCCACTGGCCACCAATGAGTTAACTACAGGGGAGGGAGGGGGGCCCACTGGCCACCAATGAGTTAACTACAGGGGAGGGAGGGGGGGGGGGGCGGCCGCACTGGCCACCAATGTGTTAACTACAGGGGGGGGCTGCCCCCTGCTGCCAGGCAGCAGGGGGCAGTCATGTACACAGTTCTTTTAGTATATTCTAACCTGAAGCGTCCCCATCACCATGGGAACGCCTCTGTGTTAGAATATACTGTCGGTTCTGAGTTTTCACGAAATAGCTTTTATGCAGACGGATCTTCGGATCCGTCTGTATAAAAACTAACCTACGGCCACGGATCACGGACACGGATGCCAATCTTGTGTGCATCCGTGTTCTTTCACGGACCCATTGACTTGAATGGGTCCGTGAACCGTTGTCCGTCAAAAAAATAGGACAGGTCATATTTTTTTGACGGACAGGATACACGGATCACGGTCTCGGCTGCAAAACGGTGCATTTTCTGATTTTTCCACGGACCCATTGAAAGTCAATGGGTCCGCGAAAAAAAAACGGAAAACGGCACAACGGCCACGGATGCACACAACGGTCGTGTGCATGAGGCCTAAACCTGATTAATTAATAATGCTCCGTGCCTCTCTGTGATCTTTTTACTACAAAATCACAGTGAGATAAAGTTGTCACTGATTTTGTAGCAAAAAGATCACAGAGAGGCACGGAGCATTATTAATCAGGTTAATGCTCCGTGTCTCTGCTGGCCAGTGCGGGGCTTGGCTGTCATTCATGCAGCAGATTACCCGCACGGCATCCGCTCGTGTGAAACAGCCCTAACACTAGTCTGTCTGTCTTTTTACCACTGAGGGAGAGTTCACATCTTCATTTCATTTCCTGTGCTTTTGATCCATCAGAAGAAAAAAAAATGGGGGCAGATTTATCAAAGTGCAAAGAAAAACTGCATTAGATGCCCAAAGCAACCAATCACATTCACCTTTTATATTCCAAGGAGGCTCTGAAAAATTAGTGAAGCCTACACAGAGATCAGGTATAATGCCTCATTCACACGTCAGTATTTTGGTCATTGATTTCCATCAGTGATTTTGAGTAGGGATGAGCCAATCGACTTCGAATTAATCTATGAAGTTATTACTCAAAGTCACGCGAGACTTCACAAAGTAATAACATGCCTAATTTTGAGCCAAAACCAGGTGTGGCTCTAAACACAGAGCAGATGCAGATCTTTCCCTTATATCTGATGTCTGTGGAGGCCATGGGTGTAGGAAACCCCAAAAATCTGTGGGGGGACAGCATTTTTGCTTGCCGGGTATATTCTTATTCAGTAAACTGCGAGTTGTTTATATCGTTAAATTTTAAGTGTGTGTGTGTGTGTGAAAAATCTCACAACAAAAAAAATATGCAAAAGGAACAGTTCTTTGTTTATCAGGTCACAGAAATTAACCAAACGTTTGGCATATATTTCAGTTATTCCGGGTACTTTTTCATTACACCTCAGGTCAGACCATCAATCAGACCCCCAATGTTAATCAGACCTCAGCTAACAGCCCCAATAAGATCCCCAATGTTAATAAGACCTCAGATCACACCTCAGCTCAGACCCCAATATGAATGACCCCCAATCAGACCTCAGATAAGAGCTCCATGCCTCATAGCAGCCCCCAGTGCCTCTCCAACAGCCCCCAGTGCCTCTCATCAGCCCCCCAGCACCTCTCATCAGCCAGTAATAATAGCCCCCCCATCATGTGCCAGTAATAACAGGCCCCCCAATCATGTGCCAGTAATAACAGGCCCCCCCCCAATCATGTGCCAGTAATAACAGGCCCCCCCCAATCATGTGCCAGTAATAACAGGGCCCCCCCAATTATGTGCCAGTAATAACAGGGCCCCCCCAATCATGTGCCAGTAATAACAGGGCCCCCCCCAATCATGTGCCAGTAATAACAGCCCCCCCCCCAATCATGTGCCAGTAATAACAGGGCCCCCCCATCATTTGCCAGTAATAACAGGGCCCCCCAATCATGTGCCAGTAATAACAGCCCCCCCCCATTATGTGCCAGTAATAACCGGGCCCCCCCCATTATGTGCCAGTAATAACCGGGCCCCCCCCCCCCCCATTATGTGCCAGTAATAACAGGGCCCCCCCATTATGTGCCAGTAATAACCGGGCCCCCCCCCCATTATGTGCCAGTAATAATAAGATAAGAGCCCCATGCCTCATAGCAGCCCCCAGTGCCTCTCCAGCAGCCCCCAGTGGCTCTCATCAGCCCCCCAGCGCCTCTCATCAGCCAGTAATAACAGCCCCCCCAATCATGTGCCAGTAATAACAGGGCCCCCCAATCATGTGCCAGTAATAACAGGGCCCCCCCAATCATGTGCCAGTAATAACAGGCCCCCCCCCAATCATGTGCCAGTAATAACAGCCCCCCCCCAATCATGTGCCAGTAATAACAGGGCCCCCCCAATCATGTGCCAGTAATAACAGGCCCCCCCAATCATGTGCCAGTAATAACAGGGCCCCCCCAATCATGTGCCAGTAATAACAGGGCCACCCCAATCATGTGCCAGTAATAACAGGGCCCCCCCATCATGTGCCAGTAATAACAGGACCCCCCCAATCATGTGCCAGTAATAACAGGGCCCCCCCCATTATGTGCCAGTAATAACCGGGCCCCCCATTATGTGCCAGTAATAACAGGGCCCCCCCCATTATGTGCCAGTAAAAACCGGACCCCCCCCATTATGTGCCAGTAATAATAAGATAAGCGCCCCATGCCTCATAGCAGCCCCCAGTGCCTCTCCAGCAGCCCCCAGTGCCTCTCATCAGCCCCCCAGCGCCTCTCATCAGCCAGTAATAACAGTCCCCCCAATCATGTGCCAGTAATAACAGGGCCCCCCAATCATGTGCCAGTAATAACAGGCACCCCCCAATCATGTGCCAGTAATAACAGGGCCCCCCCAATCATGTGCCAGTAATAACAGGGCCCCCCCAATCATGTGCCAGTAATAACAGGGCCCCCCCAATCATGTGCCAGTAATAACAGGGCCCCCCCAATCATGTGCCAGTAATAACAGGGCCCCCCCAATCATGTGCCAGTAATAACAGGCCCCCCCATCATGTGCCAGTAATAACAGGGCCCCCCCAATCATGTGCCAGTAATAACAGGGCATCCCCCCATTATGTGCCAGTAATAACCGGGCCCCCCCATTATGTGCCAGTAATAACCGTGCCCCCCCCATTATGTGCCAGTAATAACCGTGCCCCCCCATTATGTGCCAGTAATAACCGGGCCCCCCCATTATGTGCCAGTAATAACCGGGCCCCCCCCATTATGTGCCAGTAATAACCGTGCCCCCCCATTATGTGCCAGTAATAACAGGCCGCCCCCCATTATGTGCCAGTAATAACCGGGCCCCCCCATTATGTGCCAGTAATAAGCGGGGCCCCCCCATTATGTGCCAGTACTAACCGGGCCCCCCCCATTATGTGCCAGTAATAACCGGGCCCCCCCCATTATGTGCCAGTAATAACCAAGCCCCCCCATTATGTGCCAGTAATAACAGGCCGCCCCCATTATGTGCCAGTAATAACCGGGCCCCCCACCCCATTATGTGCCAGTAATAACAGGGCCCCCCATTATGTGCCAGTAATAACCGGGGCCCCCCCATTATGTGCCAGTAATAACCGGGCCCCCCCCATTATGTGCCAGTAATAACCAGGCCCCCCCATTATGTGCCAGTAATAACCGGGCCCCCCTCCCATTATGTGCCAGTAATAACAGGGCCCCCCCATTATGTGCCAGTAATAACCGGGCCCCCCCCATTATGTGCCAGTAATAACCAGGCCCCCCCCCCCATTATGTGCCAGTAATAACAGGCCGCCCCCCATTATGTGCCAGTAATAACCGGGGCGCCCCCATTATGTGCCAGTAATAACCAGGCCCCCCCCATTATGTGCCAGTAATAACCAGCCCCCCCCCCATTATGTGCCAGTAATAACAGGCCGCCCCCCCCCCCAATCATGTGCCAGTAATAGGGCCCCCCCATTATGTGGCAGTAAAAAAACAAAGTATTGTAAATAGTTAAAAAAAAATTAACACTTATACTTACCTCTTTGGAGCGATGCGATGCAGGCCTCTTCCGGCCTGTGTCCCGACTCCAGCGCTGTATGGCTCAGGCGGCGCGATGACGTCATCGCGCTGCGTACGCCGGCCTCTGATAGGCTGCCGGCCTAGTAGTGCCGGCAGCCTATCAGAGGAACAGGAAAGGGACACACCTCCCTGCCCTGCTCCTCCGCAGCCTTCTGTTTGTATCGCTGTCCTGAGGACGGCGATACAAACAGTCAGATCACTATGGAGATGAGCGCTTCGCTTCCACAATGGAAGCGCTCATCTCAGTGCCTGCCCTGCCGCCGCACACACTGCCGCTGGGGGGGATTTGACCAAACCTGTCCCCCCCGCATTATTTCCTGGGGGAAATCCGTCCCCCCCGTCCCCCCCCGCTTCCTACACCCATGGTGGAGGCTCCAATCCTGGTTTTGGCTCACAATCACTGATGGAAATCACTAACTAAGGCCTCTTGCACACGACCGTATGCCCTCCGTGACATACAGTTTGTGAGCGGGCCATATGTCCCATAGCGGCATTGATCGTGCGCACGGGAGCACACAGCATCTTAGATTACAATGATACTGTACATGTCGGGCCGCCCGCGGTGCTATTGTCCTGCACTCATAAATATGAGTGCAGGACAATAGCACCGCGGGCTGTCCAACGTGTAAAGCATCATTGTAATTTATGGTGTTGTGTAGTTACGGTGTAGTTGCGGTTCGCAAATATGCGTTCGCGATCAATGTTCGCAAACCGCGCGTTTGCAGCGGGCACCATTGACTTTAATGGCAGGCAAACCTGAAAATCCTTTAGGTCATATTTGCAGCCACCAAAAACTTGCTAGAAGTGCACAAATAGTCCCACAACATGGACAGTGACATACCAGAGGGGGATCAATGGCAGAAATTACCACAAAAATATGTATTTTAATCAGGGGCCATTTTTATGCGTCTTAAAGGGAAACTCTCAAAAATGTGCCCTGCTGGACCCTAGAAAAGTTTAATTTTAGGCCACGGGAGTACAGGCCCCAAAAATTTGGCATTTACCTGACAGAAAAGAACTTGTGATTATGTGGCTGGAGGTACATTACGCGGTCACTGGATAAAAATTTTACTGTAGGCCACTGGAGTACAGGCCCCAAAAATTAGGCATCCACCTGACAGAAAAGAACTTGTGATGATGTGGCTGGAAGCAGGGCCGGATTAAGAGCATCATGGGCCTGGTGCAGAAGATTTTAATGGGCCTTTTTATAGAAAATGAAAACGCAACGCAGAGCAACTTTTTATAGCACAAATAAAGTGTGAATTTACGCAAAATTACACATGTGAAAATACGCATGCATAAAGTTTGAAGTGTGAACGGGTCTGCGTAATCCCATTCAAGTCTATTGGACTAAAGTTCATGCGTAATTTTGAAGCAGATTTACGCACGGGTTTGCGTGTGAAAAATCTGCTGTGTGAACTTAGCCTAAGTGTACATCTCTGGCCACAGTTTAAATATACAGCCATCTATATAGATGGCTGTATTATGTATAGCCACCCCCCAAGGAGTTAACTAGTGCTGCTGGATATGTCATTCAGGAGCATGAAAAAGCTATTCACGTCTAAGCTTTTCCAAGCTCCTGAATGGCATATGTGTTTATAAAAGCTAATCTATTATAAGCAGATATGCCATTGAGGAGCTTGGAAAAGATAGGTAGGCAAGAAATAGTCACCTAGCTTTTCCATACTCCTGAATGGCATATCTGCTTATATGCATACATGTTTATAATAGCCAAGCTATTATATGCAGATCTGCCATTCAGGAGCATGGAAAAGCTAGGTGAGAAACAGTCACCTAGCTTTTCCATGCTCCTGAATGGCAGATCTGCCTTTAGGTATATCTGTTTGTAATACCTGATCTATTATAAGCAGATATATCATTCAGGAGCATTGAAGAGCTAGGTGACTAGTTCTCACTTAGCTTTTCCATGCTCCTGAATGGCATATCTGTTTATAATAGATCAGGCTCAGCTATTATAAAGATATATATGCCTATAAGCAGATATGCAATTCAGGAGCATGGAAAAGCTAGGTGAAAAAAATCATCACCCAGCTTTTCCATGCTCCTGAATGACATGTATAAATGATACAGTATACAGTATAATAGGTGAGGTGAGCCAATGCTGATTTACTTACTGCCTATGAGTTGTTTTCTGGGCAGTACACTGAAGGCTGCTGAACGAGACTCACTGCTGGCAGCACCCCTGACTCCATGCAGGAAGAATTTTGAACTTCCCGCGCGCAGCAGCCGTCACGGTCTTTCACTTTACGGCATGGCCTAGGCCCCAGGGGAGGAGTCTGACGTGACGACGCAGCGCGGCGTGCACAGCTGACCTGTCACCTGACCTGATCTGTCAGCTGTCACTGTCCTGGTGAGTTCTGTAAAGGGCCGGCCTGGGAGATTTCTCCTTGCGCGCCGGCCCTGTCATCATCTGACAGTCAGCACGGTTCGGTCCTACTAAAGGGTTGCGGGGCGGCCGCCAGGCAACCTCAGCGAGGCGGCCTATGCGGGCCTAGCTCCGGTTGGCCTATGCGGGCAGGGCCGGACTGGGGATAAAAACCAGCCCTGGAAAAAGTTGCACACCAGCCCCACAGCATTGTGTCCTTATTTACTTGTTTATAATAGGAGAAAGCATTCATTTTAAAACACGAATATGAATTTTGCCCCACAATAGCTCTTTTGTAGAACCCCCAGGGGGGGGGGGGGGGGGAGCATGTAGCAGAGCTAGTATAGCATGTAGCAGAGCTGTGTGTGTACAGGGTGCATGCAGCAGTGTAGCAGAGCAGGAAGCCTGGTAGGGACTCAGTGACACCATTCTTTTAACTAATAAACTCTCAGACAATTATCTGAGTCCCTGCAATAACTATAGCCACTACATCACAGTCTGCTCCACTGCATTCACTGCAGCAGAGCTGTGTTTGCCAGGAGCCAGTCCCTCCTGACCTTCGGTTCACTTGAGAGCCAACTCAGGCTACTTTCACACCTGCGTTCAGGTGTCCGCTCGTGAGCTCCGTTTGAAGGGGCTCACGAGCGGCCCCGAACGCATCCGTCTGGCCCCAATGCATTCTCAGTGGAGGCGGATCCGCTCAGAATGCATCCGTCTGGCGGCGTTCAGCCTCCGCTCCGCTCAGTGAGCGGACACCTGAACGCTGCTTGCAGCGTTCGGGTGTCCGCCTGGCCGTGCGGAGGCGAGCGGATCCGTCCAGACTTATAATGGAAGTCAATGGGGACGGATCCGCTTGAAGATGACACCATATGGCTCAATCTTCAAGCGGATCCGTTCCCCATTGACTTTCAATGTAAACTCTGAACGGATCCGTTCAGGCTACTTTCAGACTTAGAAATTTTTCTAAGTTATAATGCAGACGGATCCGTTCTGAACGGATGCGAACGTCTGCATTACAGGAGCGGATCCGTCTGATGAAACATCAGACGGACCCGCTCCGAACGCTAGTGTGAAAGTAGCCTCAGCAAGTGAACCGAAGATTCGATGAGCTGAGCATGCGCATTGATCTTCAGTTCACTTGCTTCTGCCGGCTCAGGAAGTGAACCGAAGATCCGATTCATGAAAAAGATCCGAACTTCCCATCTCTAAGAGCAGTGACGCAGCCGCGGTGACAGAGTGGGAAGGGGGGGCGTGGTGTAGTGACAGCGTGGGGAAGAAGAAATTACAGAGCTGGAGGGGTGGAGCAAAGAAAGGTTCTGGGGGAGGAGCAGTGACAGCCATTACAGAGCCAGGGGCATTGATAGAACTTTCACCTCTGCCAGCACCCCTCAGAGGACCCCCTTTCTGCATGTGTTGTCAAACTGGGAAGGTGAGGGGGGTCCTTTCCATGCCACATCAGCAGCTAGTTTGCCTAAACCACCTAGAGGTACGGGTAGTAATGTGCTAAGATTAGCAAGAGTGATCACATTAAGGCCTCGTTCACACCAGGCAGTGTGTTCCGGCCTGATTCTGTCCAGAATGCCCTGCACCGCATTGCGGCCGGCTAACTATATTGTGAGGCAGGAAGGGGTGTAGTGGTCTGTTGAAGTGATTGGCACCATAACCATGCCCAACGGCTGCAATGCGATTGGCTGCACAGGATCGCAAGGCACATTATGCCTGCGGTCCAGTCCAAACAAAATGCTGCAAGCAGCCTTGTGACCGGACCTCAGGCATAATTGTGCCTTGCGATCCCGTGCATCCGATCGCCTGCGCCTGTGGCTAAGGTGCCATTCACTTCAATGGATTGTCACGCCCCCTCCTGCCCCACAACATAGTGAGCCGGCCACGATGTAGGCATTCTGGACAGAATCATCTGGTGTGAACGAGGACTAAACTTAGTCATTTCACACCACAAAGGCTGGAACGCAAGCCAGCCACCCATCCCTGCATAAGAAAGCGTGGCGGTGCATTGAAATAAGGTTTTGATTTAAAATTATTTTTTGTATCAGGACAAGTAGGTTGTCATAAGGGACAAGTAGATCGAGCCCCCGCTTTAGTCCTTCGACAAGTAGTTTTTTTTTTAATTTCCACACCCCTGCACTGTTATGGGGGATCTGCGGATGGCACTGTTATGAAGGATCTGTGCATGGCACTGTTATACAGGATCTGTGGATGGCACTGTTATACAGGATCTGTGGATGGCACTGTTATTGGGATCTGTGGATGGCACTGTTATGAAGGATCTGTGGTTGGCACTGTTATGGGGGATCTGTGGATCACGCTGTTATGGAGGGGATCTGTGGATGGCACTGTTATGGGGGATCTGTGGATGGCACTGTTATGGAGGATCTGTGGATGGCACTGTTATTGGGATCTGTGGATGACACTGTTATGGGGATCTGTGGATGGCACTGTTATTGGGATCTGTGGATGGCACTGTTATGAAGGATCTGTGGTTGGCACTGTTATGGGGGATCTGTGGATCACGCTGTTATGGAGGGGATCTGTGGATGGCACTGTTATGAAGGATCTTTGGATGGCACTGTTATACAGGATCTGTGGATGGCACTGTTATACAAGATCTGTGGATGGCACTGTTATACAGGATCTGTGGATGGCACTGTTATGAAGGATCTGTGGTTGGCACTGTTATGGGGGATCTGTGGATCACGCTGTTATGGAGGGGATCTATGGATGACACTGTTATGGGGATCTGTGGATGGCACTGTTATGAAGGATCTGTGGTTGGCACTGTTATGGGGGATCTGTGGATCACGCTGTTATGGAGGGGATCTGTGGATGGCACTGTTATGGGGGATCTGTGGATGGCACTGTTATGGAGGATCTGTGGATGGCACTGTTATTGGGATCTGTGGATGGCACTGTTATGAAGGATCTGTGGTTGGCACTGTTATGGGGGATCTGTGGATCACGCTGTTATGGAGGGGATCTGTGGATGGCACTGTTATGGGGGATCTGTGGATGGCACTGTTATGGAGGATCTGTGGATGGCACTGTTATTGGGATCTGTGGATGACACTGTTATGGGGATCTGTGGATGGCACTGTTATTGGGATCTGTGGATGGCACTGTTATGAAGGATCTGTGGTTGGCACTGTTATGGGGGATCTGTGGATCACGCTGTTATGGAGGGGATCTGTGGATGGCACTGTTATGGGGATCTGTGGATGGCACTGTTATGGAGGATCTGTGGATGGCACTGTCATGGGGATCTGTGGATGGTACTGTTATGGAGGATCTGTGGCTGGCACTGTTATGGGGATCTGTGGATGGCATTGTTATGGGGATCTGTGGTTGGCACTGTTATGGGGGACCTATGGATGATGCACTGTTATAGGGGATGTGTGCTATGACTGTACTCTGTACTCAGCCTCCGAGTCCTACCTGATACACAGCCCTGAACAGCCGGATGACAGCTCTGCACAAGCAGCAGCTAGCAGGCTGAAGGACCTTCCGTGATGTCATGATCATGTGATCAGTCACATGTGTGGGAGGAGTCAGGCTCCGGGCAATGTCCGTGCTGGAGCCTGCTGTTGGGGGCGGGGGCGGGGCCGGGGGATGGGCTCCTCTCTCTGTCAGTCCCTCTGTGTAATACTGCACCAGTCAAGGAGCCTCCTCACTGTCGGCACGGCCGGCCATGCAGCAGTCAAGGCTACCGGCCTAACGGGCCGTGCCAGTGCGGCCCTGTATGCGGGCTGCTGGGCCTATTTTCATGCAGGGGCCTGGAGCTGCAGCTCCATCCGCCCCTACGTTAATCCGGCCCTGGCTGGAAGTACATTAGGCGGTCACTGGATAAAAATTTTACTATAGGCCACTGGAGTACAGGCCCCAAAAATTCGGCATTCACCTGACAGAAAAGAACTTGTGATGAAGCGGCTGGAGGTACATTAGGGGGTCACTGGCTAAAAATTTTACTGTACGCCAGTACAGGCCGCATAAATTCGGCATTCACCTGACAGAAAAGAACTTGTGATTATGTGGCTGGAGGTACATTATCTGGTCACCGGATTCAAATTTTACTGTAGGCCAGTAAAGGCCTCAAAAATGAGGCATTCACCTGACAGAAAAGAACTTGTGATTATGTGGCTGGAGGTACATTAGGCGGTCACTGGATAAAATTTTTACTGTAGGCCACTGGAGTAGAGGTCCCAAAAATAAGGCTTTCAACTGACAGAAAAGGCCTTTTATGCCGCTGTATATACATTAGACAAGGACCATTCTTTGTTCTGGGTTCTGGCGGATATGTGTGGGCTGGCATGAAGAAATTCAATTACACGTGGTCGTCACAGGTGTTGAATTCCTCAGAGATCCATGCCTCATTCATTTTTAGAAATGAGCTAGGCGAGTGTGCTTATCGGTCATGATCCCCTTGCTGCGCTGAACATCCTTTTGGATAGGACACTCAACGAGGGGCAAGCCAAGAATTCCATGGCAAATTGTGCCAGCTCTGGCCACAGGTTAAGCCTGCACACCCAGTAGGCCAGGGGTTCCTCGCTTCTCAGAGCGTCCACATCGGCCGTTAACCCTATGTAGTCGGACACCTGTTGGTCTATGCATTCCCGGAGGCTGGATCAAGAGGGCGGATGTCGATTGGTTGGCTGTAAGAATGATCTTATATACGAAGTGACCACACATCTTCAAACCACCCTCTTCTTGCAGGCGAGTTTGGATTGGTACCAGCACCTGTTTCGCTGTGGGTGGAAATTCCTCTGCCAGCGCCTGCAACAGCAGAATGCAGCATCTCTCGCAGCAAGGTCTGAAAATGCTGCATTCTGCCAGCCCTCTGTGATGCTGGTAAAATGTCCGCCATTTTGTATTTGTACCGGGGGTCTAAGTACGTTGCCACCCAGTTCTGGTCCTTTCCCTTTATGCTTTTTATAAGGGGTGTGAGACAGTGAGAGGCAGAGTGATTGATCGCAGGTATTTTTCCCCCAGAATCCTGTCATATGCAGCTTAAGCTCCAGGGAATGCCCAGTATGTATTGGAAAGCTCATGCTTTCCTGAGGTGGCTTTGTAGAAAAGCCAGTATAGGGCCTGGAGTTTGGATTGGGGAAGAGTTGGGCGGGTTCCCCAATCCGCAGTCCACTTCTGGTAAGTGTGCTAGCCTGCAGTCTCTGATTAGCTGCACCTGCAGCACTTGCATAAAGAGAACCCGGGCAGAGAGTCTGAGCCTGAGAGCTGGATTATTTTGGAATTGATATGCTGGTGCATGTGAGTAGCTTGATATCGTGAACTTCAGTGCTGACAGTACCGTATTAGGACAATTAGTAAATCACTGTCTAGGTAGTGCTCAGACGAGCAGGATTTGTTTTGTGGTTTTGCCTGAATTATAAAGGACCTTTGTTTTGCCATTGAAACCACAATGAAGTGGAACTTTTGTTTGGACTTACTGTGTGACTGTCCGCCAGCCGGCCAATCCTGCCTCTATCAGAGCTAATTCCCACATATGGTAGAGGATGCGGCAAAGTCTTAAAAAGATATACACTGATTAAAGGGACTTTAACTTCTTCAAGCTGAAAACGGTTGTGCACTGTTAGAACTTCCTGCAGAGTGCTGCAAAGTGGATATCCTGGGTAAAAGCAGTAACAGGACTACCAAAAGAGACTATTAATATGGAGGAACTACTGAAACAATTGCTTCAGGCGAATGCTAGCCTCCAGCAAGCCGCTGCCAACCAAATACAAGTCAGGACATCCCTGCAAGAAGCCAGTGCTACCCAGCAATGGGTACATGAGCCTTGCTAGTGGAATCCAACAGACTGTCCTTAAAGGAACAGCAGCAGATTAACCGGCAGCTGCAGGAGCAAATACAGGCTGTGGCAGAGAGAGTCTAGAGGCCTCAAGGGCCGCTTCTAACGGTTCATGCTGCAGTACAGACCTCCTTGCAGAAGATCACCCCCACTGATGACATCGAGGCCTACCTCATGGTATTTGAGCGAGTGGCAGAGCGGGAGAAGTTACCTGCAGATCAGTGGGCTGAGGTGGTCGCGCCTTTCTTAAGTGGAGACCCGCAAAAGGCATGCTTTGACCTGAGTGAGCAGGATGCCAAGGACTGTGAAGTTAAAGGGTGAAATCCTTACCCGTCTGGGCTCAATATGAAAGTCCGGGCGCAACGGGTGCACAATTGGAATTATGTAGGGCACCTACCTGCTCGATCGCAGATATATGACCTTATTCACCTGGTATGAAAGTGGCTACAACCAGAGGAGTCAACCCCTGCACAGATCGTGGAGAAAGTGGTGCTGGACAAGTACATCCGTTTCTTATTACCAAGGATCCAGTGCTGGGTCGGTCAAGGAGACCCAACAAACACCAATCAGCTGGTCAACGTTCTGGAAAGATACAGAGCGACTGAGGATGTACTCCAAGAAGTGCCTCCTGGACACACTAACCCTCGGAACAGCAAAACGCACGGACCACCCGGTAAGACTGTTCCTTTTCATAAAGGGGTAAAAAGTGCCGTTAAGAGAGGTGACTCAGAGGGGGAATTACCGACTGAAGTTTCCAGAGGGACCCTGATCACTAGAACAGGTTCTAAATTTGGGGACCAGGGCCGCATACAGTGCTGGCGGTGTCGTGGACCTGGTCATATTGCTGAAAATTGTCCCCTGACTACTGAGCCTATGGAGTGTGATACAGCCAGATGACTATATTTGTTTGCACGTACGGTTTGTTCTGCTGAAACTGTTTCTGAGACTGAACCGCAAATACGTGCTTTAAAAGTGAATGGATGTACAATTAATGCCTTACTGGACTCTAAAGAATACCCCACAGCCTTGGTCACACTAGAGACTGAATGTGGAATTGCCTGTCGTGAAGTGTTTGTGGTCAAGTCTATGATGCACAGTGTGATCCTGGGGAGAGATTTTCCATTGTTCTGGGACTTGTGGGGGATGAAAAGTGTGTGCTCCACTGTAATGGTCCCTGAGTACAATAATGTGTGCCCTGTGATAAGCCCTGTGCCCTTTGACCAGGATGCTGAGGTGCCAGCAGTAGGGGTAACCACCGAACCCAATAATTTTCTCTTAGAGGTTCTTGCTGGTGAAAGAGAGGAGCCGGAGGAAAGTGTAGATATGCCAGATTTAGAGGTATCCCGAGATAATTTTGGCACAGCGCAACTCAGAGATCCAACGCTATTGAAGCCCAGGGAAAATGTTAAGGTCATAGATGGTGTGCCGCAATTTCCAGGGGCTGAAAAAATGTTACCCCACATGGCAATTAATCAAGAAATGTTGTACCAGGTTGATAAAATACGTTGTGAAGTTGTTGAGCAGCTCGTGGTGCCACAGCCATACAGTAGAATTAGATCTAGCTCATAAACATGTGCTTGGGGGACACCTAGGCTGTGAAAAAAACTGAGCGTATTTTCCAGAGATTTTTCTGGCCTGGTGTGTATACTGAGGTACAAAGGTACTGTGAGTCCTGCCCTGAGTGCCAGCTGACTGTGCCTATGCCAAATTTCAGGAGTCCACTGGTTACTCTACCTATCATAGAGGTTCTTTTTGACAGGATCGCCATGGATTTGGTTGGCCCTTTAGTAAAGTCCACTAGGGGGCATCAGTATATCCTGGTGGTGTTGGGCTACGTCTACACGACGACATTTTGTTGCACTAATGTCGCGTGAAAATTTTTATTCGAGATGGATTTTTCTGCGACTGTTGCGTCGCAGTCGCAGCATGTTGCATGTTGCAGTGCGACACCATAGACTGCCATTATAAAAATTGTTGCGCGACATTAGTGCGACAAAATGTTGCGCTACAAATGTTGCAGTGTAGTTGTGCCCTATCTGTCGCGCAATTTATTGTCACGCGACAAATGTCGTCGTGTAGATGTAGCCTTAGATGACGCCATCTGCTATCCTGAGGCATTCCTGCTAAGAAACACCTCGTCCAAGACCATAACACGAGAATTGTTTAACATGTTTACCCGTACTGGCATGCCAAAAGAGATACTTACCCTTTATGTCCAGAGTCATGAAGGAGTTGTGTAAACTGTTAAAAATTAAACCCATACGTACATCTGTGTATCACCCACAAACTGACGGTCTTGTAGAAAAATTTAATAAGACACTAAAGAGTATGTTTTACGGAAGGTGGTCCGTAGGGATAGCAAGCATTGGGACTGTCTTTTACCATATCTTATGTTGCTTCAGGAGCATTTAGAACAGGCTGAAGAGGCTCAAAGCAGGGTATATAACAGGTCCACTAGAATAACAACCTTTGACCCAGGGGACCAAGTGTTAGTTTTAGTGCCCACAGTAGACAGCAAATTTCTTGCTAGATGGCAGGGGCCTTTTCAGATAATTGAGCAAGTGGGTGAAGTAACCTATAGGGTGTACCAGCCTGGTAAGAGAAAGCCAGAACAATTATACCATGTGAACCTCATCAAACCCTGGAAAGACAGAGAGGCTCTGTCAGCTGTAAGTGCCGGATGCAGTGGAACTCCTGAAGTGCATATGTCAGACTCCTTGTCAAAGTCACAGAGACAGGAGGCCAAGGAGTTTGTGCAGAGGAACGTCTTTTCAGAGACGCTGCCTGCGCACCCTTTCCATACGTGCCAGGATTGTAGCGAGAGCGCTATGTTGAACCGCTACACCTACTCCAACCCCACAATTAAAACAAGGCACCGACGTGCCCTATTTTTAGAAGGAAACAGGCAGTATACACCCAGCTGCACTTAAACTTGGGTGACACAGACTTGATAAAGGGGTCGTCGAGACCTCGAAATGCGTTGTCTCGTAATACACTGCATCGGGTTGTGGTAATGCGCCTTGATCGTCTATTAGCTGGATCACTCTATCGTGACAAGCTGAGATACGTTTTCCAATTTTTACCTGAGTGGTGACCTGGCCTTCGGCCCAAGGGTTCTCTGACGCATCTGGCAGCACCAACCTGTGACCTACAAATCTCACAGCCTACCTGCTATACGGTTGCACCTAATCTCTGTGCAACCAAAACAGGTGAGTCTATCGTATCCACCTGCTTTTTGAAGGAAGCTGTTGTATCCTGACTTATTTACCCTATGAGCGCCTCTCTCACCCTGTGGCCGTAACCTTACTGTCTTTTCAGAGTTGACAGGGCGGACAAACATCATTAAGCATGACATTGTCACCGATCCACATGTACAGGTCCATTTAAAACCTTACCGGCTCCCTGAAGCCCGGTGACAGGCCATATCTGAAGAGGTCAAGAAAATATTAGCCCAGGGTGTGATTGAAGAATCAAAAAGTGAGTGGTCCAGTCCCATAGTGTTAATTCCTAAACCCGATGGCATGTTACGCTTTTGTAATGACTTCCGTAAGTTGAATGAGGGGTCAAAGTTTGATGCATATCCTATGCCATGAGTTGATGAACTCATTGAGAGACTCGGTCAGGCTAGATATTTCTCCACTCTTGACCAAAGGCTATTGGCAAGTTCCTCTCAATGATAGTGCCAAAAAGAAAACTAAGTTTGTTACCCCAGATAGGCTCTACCATTATGTCTGCTTACCCTTCGGGTTACATGGGGCTCAGGGGCGTAACTAGAAGTGACTGGGCCCCACAGCAAATATTTGTAAGGGCCCCTCCGGCGCGTTGCGCACCTCCCTCCTCCTGTGTAAACCCCACTCCTTTGGTACAGTGTAGAGGTATACTGTATATTGTGGGGCACAGTGTAGAGGTATACTGTATATTGTGGGGCACAGTGTAGAGGTATACTGTATATTGTGGGGCACAGTGTAGAGGTATACTGTATATTGTGGGGCACAGTGTTATACTATATGTGTATAACAAACATATTTCATATGAAAACCTACAATTACTTGACTTGGCCCTTGGGGATCTCGGACGCCACTTCAACACTTTGCCCAGGGGCTCGGTGGAGCTGATGTTGTGCTTTATCCTAATGAGAAATATTTCAAAATAAGGATTTGGAGAAGGGGCAGAGGGATAGCAGAGCAGGGAGAGGCTGGTGCTGCTACTAGGGGGTCATACCATGGGGGAGTAATAAAGCCCACCATAATGCCCCCCCAGTAGAAATAATTCTCCTTATAATGTGACAGTGCAAAAATACCCCCTTGTAATGCCCACAGTTGAGCTAATGTCCCCATAGTGCCCCCATAATGTCCCAGTATAAAATACCCCTATATAGTGCCCCCAGTAAATTCCCCCATAGTGCTCCTCTCCCCCCTTCCTGCTAGTGCCCCCCATAATGTACCAGTATAAAATGCCCCATATATAGTGCCCCAGTAGATGCCCCTCAGTGTCCGGCCTCTGATAGGCTGCCGGCCTAGTGTCCCCCATAATGCCCCCCAATAATGTGCCAGTAAGTGTCCCCATAGATGCCCCCCCATCATGTGCCAGTTTCAAGTGCCTCTCACCTCCCCCCCCCCACATGTCCCAGTATCATAGTTCCATCTCCCCCCCCCCAATGTGCCAGTATCAAGTGCCTCTCTCCTTCCCACCCCCCATGTGCCAGTATCATAGTGCCAAACCCCCCTATGTGCCAGTATCAAGTGCCTCTCTCTTCCCCCCCCCCCATGTCCCAGTATCATAGTGCCATCTCCCCCCCCCAAAAAAAAGTGACAGTATCAAGTGCCTCTCCCCCCCCATGTGCCAGTATCATAGTGCCAAACCCACCCATGTGCCATTATCAAGTGCCAACCCCCCCACACGTGCCAGTATCAAGTGCCTCTCTCTTCCCCCATGTCCCAGTATGATAGTGCCATCTCCCCCCCCAAAAAAAGTGCCAGTATCAAGTGCCTCTCCCCCCCTCCCACGTGCCAGTATCAAGTGCCTCTCCCCCCCCCATGTGCCAGTATCAGGTGCCTCTCCCCCCCCCCATGTGCCAGTATCAGTGCCAACCCCCCTCCCCCATGTGCTAGTATCAAGTGCCTCCCGCTCCCCCCATGGTAGTAACAGTCGGGTATAAAAAAATATAAATAAACACTTCTACCTACCTCCATGTCAGTGATGCGATGCAGCCTCTTCCTGTGTCCCGCCCTGTATGTCCATATATGGAGTCAGTGCTTGTATTTCAGAAAAGTTTCTGCTGGGATTCGAACCCACAACCTTCATGTATCAGAGGCAAAGCATTTACCCACACAGCCATAAAGGCTGCTTTGCCACTGACGGAAAAAATATGAGACTTCAGGAGACAGTAAGATTAGATCACATTAGCGAGGGGGCCCTTAGACAAGAATCGATCATATTTAACTAACTTGAAAATAAACTGTCACACACGCTGCTGGGCCCCTTGGCAGCCAGGGACCCGAAGCAGCCGCTTCCCCTGCTTCCCCGGTAGTTACGCCACTGATGGGGCTCCAGCAACCTGATTAATGGACATAGTCCTTAAACCCCATCGTCGGTATGCTTCAGCATATTTGGACGACATAATTATCTTTAGTGATGATTGGGAGAGCCACTTACCGAAAGTACAAGCGGTACTAGATTATCTCCGAGCGGCATGGTTAACAGCCAACCGCAAAAAGTGTACTTTGGGCTTAGAGGAAGCACATTACGGCCGAGTTCACATCAGCGTTCAGCCTTTCCGTTCTCCTGCTCCATTATAGGAGCAGGAGAACGGAAAGGACGGATTCGGCTCATAACTGAGCCGAACGGAGCCTACAGACCCCATAGACTATAATGGGGTCCGTTAGGTTTCCGCTCAGAAGATGATTTTGGAGTGGAGACAAAAGTCCTGCATGCACAACTTTTGTCTCCGCTCCAAAATCATCTTCTGAGCGGAAACCTAACGGACCCCATTATAGTCTATGGGGTCCGTAGGCTCCGTTCGGCTCAGTTATGTGCCGAATCTGTCCTTTCCGTTCTCCTGCACCTATAACGGAGCAGGAGAACGGAAAGGCTGAACGCTGATGTGAACGAAGCCTACCGGGGGTACAGAATTGGCAGGGGAGTGGTAAAGCCTCTGATATATAAACTTGAGGCTATCCAGCAGTGGCCACATCCTTTAACCAAAAAGCAGGTTAAAGCTTTTTTAGGAATTGTCGGTACTACCGCATGTTTATTCCTTACTTTGTCAGTACAGCACCCGCGTTAACAGACCTTACTAAGGCCTCTTTCACACTTGCGTTGTCCGGATCCGGCGTGTACTCCACTTGCCGGAATTACACTCCGGATCCGGAAAAACGCAAGTGTACTGAAAGCATTTGAAGACGGAACCGTCTTCCAAATGCTTTCAGTGTTACTATGGCACCCAGGACGCTATTAAAGTCCTGGTTGCCATAGTAGGAGCGGGGAGCGGGGGAGCGGTGTACTTACAGTCCGTGCGGCTCCCGGGGCGCTCCAGAATGACGTCAGAGCGCCCCATGCGCATGGATGACGTGATCCATGTGATCACATGATCCATGCGCTTGGGGCGCCCTGACGTCACTCTGGAGCGCCCGGGGAGCCGCACGGACGGTAAGTATACTGCTCCCCCGCTCCCCACTACACTTTACCATGGCTGCCAGGACTTTAGCGTCCCGGCAGCCATGGTAACCACTCTGAAAAAGCTAAATGTCGGCTCCGGCAATGCGCCGAAACGACGTTTAGCTTAAGGCCGGATCCGGATCAATGCCTTTCAATGGGCATTAATTCCGGATCCGGCCTTGCGGCAAGTGTTCCGGATTTTTGGCCGGAGCAAAAAGCGCAGCATGCTGCGGTATTTTCTCCGGCCAAAAAACGTTCCGTTCCGGAACTGAAGACATCCTGATGCATCCTGAACGGATTTCTCTCCATTCAGAATGCATTAGGATAATCCTGATCAGGATTCTTCCGGCATAGAGCCCCGACGACGGAACTCTATGTCGGAAGACAACAACGCAAGTGTGAAAGAGCCCTAAGGGAAGTAAATATGTCATGGTCCAATAGAGTGCCAAGGCTGAAAAGGCATTCCAAGAATTAAAAGTGGCTCTATGTAAACAGCCGGTTCTAGTCACACCAGACTTCAGAAAGCAGTTTGTCGTCCAGACTGATGCATCTGATGTAGGGCTAGGTGCAGTCCTGTCACAGGAGATTGGCGATGATGAGCATCCTGTGACATATCTGAGCAGGAAGCTTACTCCCGCTGAGAAAAATTACAGCATTGTCGAACGGGAATGCTTAGCAATCAAGTGGGCCTTGGAATCTCTTAAGTACTACCTGTTGGGGTGCCACTTTAGGTTGGTCACTGACCACTCTCCACTTACGTAGATGTGCCAGCAAAAAGAGAAAAAAGCATGATGACAATTTATATTTTTTTTTCCGTTGAACACAGAGCAGAGAAGCTGCAAGGAAATACAGATGCTCTGTCTAGGACACCTTGTCTGATAGCTAAAAGTGTCCGACCCCACAGGTTCGAACACAGGGAGAGGGTATGTGAGACAGTGACTGGCAGAGTGATTGATGGCAGGTATTTATCCCCCAGAATCCTGTCACATGCAGCTTAAGCTCCAGGGAATGTCCAGCATGCCCAAGCTTTCCTGAGGTGGCTTTGTAGAAAAGCCAGTATAGGGCCTGGAGTTTGGATTGGGGAAGAGTTGGGCGGGTTCCCCAATCCGCAGTCCACTTCTGATAAGTGTGCTAGCCTGCAGTCTCTGATTAGCAGCACTTGCATAAAGAGAACCCGGGCAGAGAGTCTGAGCCTGAAAGCTGGATTATATTGGAACTGATATGCTGGTGCATGTGAGTAGCTTGATGTGGTGAACTTCAGTGCTGACAGAACCGTATTTAGAACAGTTAGTAAATCACTGTCTAGGTAGTGCTTAGAGGAGCAGGATTTGTATTGTGTTTTTGCCTGAATTATAAAGGACCTTTGTTTTGCCATTGAAACCACAATAAAGTGGAACTTTTGTTTGGACTTACTGTGTGTCACTGTCTCTGAATGTCCGCCAGAGAGCCAATCCTGCCTCTATCAGAGCTAATTCCCACAGGAAGTCCCCTATTCAAACACTGGAGCATGAAGGCTCCAATTGGAAGCAGTGGAGCGCCCTGGCTCGTGCTCATCGTCCTCGGCCTCCTCCACCCAGCCACGGACAACAGCAGAGATCCCCGATAAGTGTAATGTCCATCTCAAAGCCTGCTCTTCTTGCTCCTCCTCCTCCCTCCAGCCACCATCCTCCTCTGACTCCTCTTCAGACTCCTGCTGACTTGTCTCAGATGGAGTAGCCCTTCCTGGGAATTCTTCAGCATTGCGACTTCCTCATCTTCCATCTCCTGTTTCTCGATGGATTGATCAATGACACGACGCAATGCACACTCCAGAAAGAAGGCATAAGGTACGATGTCACTGATGGCGCCCTGGTTGCGACTGACCAGTTTGGTGATCTCATCAAATGGCTGCAGAAGTCTGCATGCGTCGCGCATGTGCAGCCACTGGCACGGTGAAAAGAAACCAAGCTCCCCAGAACCTGTCCTGCTGCAGAGTTCGTACAGGTAGTCGTTAACAGCACGTTGTTGCTGGAGCAGCCTATCAAGCATATACAATGTGGAGTTCAAGCGCGTCGGGTTGTCACAAATCAGACGTCTGACGGGCAGGCGGTGTTGCCACTGAACGTCAGCAAGGCAAGCCATGGCCATGTAAGATCTTCTAAAATGGCCAGAGATTTTCCTGGCCTGCCGCAAGACGTCCTGGGGCATTTGGCAACGAATCGCTGCACGACTAAGTTCAGGACATGTGCTATGCACGGCACGTGTGTCATTTTGCCCTGTTTCAGCGCGCTCAGCAGATTGGCACCGTTGTCGCACACCACTTTACCAACTGTGAAATTGAGCGGGGTTAGCCACTGATCGGCCTGTGACTGCAGAGCTGAAAGCAGGACCGGTGTGGCTCTTGGCTTTCAGGCACAACAGCCGCAGCACAGCATGGCAACGTCTCACCTGGCACGTCAAATAGGTTCTGGGGAGCTTGGGGGGTGCAGCGGAAGAGGCGGTAGCAGTGGAAAAAGAGGAGTCAGCCGAGGAGGAGACAGAGTATGGAGTAGGAGGAGGAGAAGAGGCAGGCCTGCAGGTTACATGCTTGATGGCCGTCAGAAGGTTCACCCAGTGGGCAGTAAGTTATGTACCTTCCCTGCTTGTTCTGTCCCCAGGTAAAGATCCAGTTGTTTCTGTCTGTTTAGCAATTGATATTGCATTTACTGTGTTAGTAACATAGTAACAAAGTAACAAAGTACATAAGGCCGAAAAAAGACATTTGTCCATCCAGTTCGGCCTGTCATCCTGCAAGTTGATCCAGAGGAAGGCAAAAAAAAACCTGTGAGGTAGAAGCCAATTTTCCTCACTTTAGGGGAATAAAAAATTCCTTCCCGAATCCAATCAGGCAATCAGAATATCTCCCTGGATCAACAACCCCTTTCTAGTAGCTATATCCTGTAATATTATTACACTCCAGAAATACATCCAGGCCCCTCTTGAATTCCTTTATTGTACTCACCATCACCACCTCCTCAGGCAGAGAGTTCCATAGTCTCACTGCTCTTACCATAAAGAATCCTTTTCTATGTTTGTGTACAAACCTTCTTTCCTCCAGACGCAGAGGATGTCCCCTCGTCACAGTCACAGTCTTGGGGATAAATAGATGATGGGATAGATCTCTGTACTGACCCCTGATATATTTATACATAGTAATTAGATCTCCCCTCAGTCTTTTTTCTAACGTGAATATCCCTAATTTTGATAATCTTTCAGGGTATTGTAGTTGCCCCATTCCAGTTATTACTTTAGTTGCCCTCCTCTGGACCCTCTCCAGCTCTGCTATGTCTGCCTTGTTCACTGGAGCCCAGAACTGTACACAGTACTCCATGTGTGGTCTGACTAATGATTTGTAAAGTAGTAGGAATATGTTCTCATCACGGGCATCTATGCCCCTTTTGATGCAACCCATTATCTTATTGGCCTTGGCAGCAGCTGCCTGACACTGTTTTTTGCAGCTTAGTTTGCTGTTTATTAAAATTCCTAGATCCTTTTCCATGTCAGTGTTACCGAGTGTTTTACCATATAGTATGTACGGGTGACTTGCATTATTCCTTCCTATGTGCATAACTTTACATTTGTCAGTGTTAAAACTCATCTGCCACTTATCTGCCAAAGCCTCCAATCTATCCAGATCCCTCTGTAGTAGTATACTGTCCTCTTCAGTGTTAATTACTTTACACAGTTTAGTGTCATCTCCGAAAATTGATATTTTACTATGCAAGCCTTCTACAAGATCATTGTGTGGTAACAGCACCATCTATTGATGAGTTTAGGTATTTCATCCTGCCTGTTTTTTCTCTATGCATTATGGGAGTCCCAGAGCATTGTGGGTAGTTCCTGGTTCTTGCTAGTCTTGTGCTGGTACAGCAAGCAGCCACCATCTTATGTCAGGAGCTGCACACTCTCACTGGTTTTCCTGCCACATCATCTGTTATTCAGCCTGTTTTTGAGCATAGTCGGTAAGAGGACTATCTATGTGTCATTTACTGCAGTTTATTATGTGTATTGTATCTGATAGCTCACTATCATTGTATTATCTCATATACTGAATGTATAGCAGATTATTCTGTGTCTTATGCCATGTACCATGGATATTTATGTTCTAAAATACTACTGTTTATTCTGTAGTTTCACCTTTCCTGTCAGTCTACGAGCAATAAAGAGAACCTTAAAGTGGAAAAGTCTCTTTTCTCTCAGAGGACAAAAGGTTTAGCTACATGTCAGATTACACACCGTGCTAACGTGTATGAGGACAGTATACTGCTAGACCACGTGTCTGTGGTCATATGTATCTTGGCACTGACACTTTGTGCCAGAGATATATTAACTTGCCGCTGAACGTGGCCATATAACTCTGGGATGCCCTTCTGGGAGAAATATTTCCTTCCGGGGACCTTCCATTCCAGGGTGTGAAAAAGGCCACCAATTTTCTAAAGGCCTCGAGTCCACCAGTTTATATGGCAGTAGTTGGCGGGCTAGCAGTTCCGACAAGCCAGCAGTCAGCCATTGGGCAAGAGGGTTATCCAGCGTCATCCACTTTTTTTCACTCAATCATTTGGGCCATGGAATCCTGCCTTTTGCCAGATGAATACGACGATGGCACGGTGGAAGGTGGAGGACAAATGAGAGGAGAAGGAGAAGAGACAGGAAGTGGAGCACCGGGAGTGTGGGTTCTGACGGCGTTGCTCCCACTGGGCTCGGTGATGAGAGGCGAGGTGCCTTCCTAAGGCGGTCGTCCCTAGGTGAGTGTTGGGCTTACCACGACTTATGCGTTGACAGCACAGGCTGCAGATGGCAACACTATTGTCAGCAGCTGACACATTAAAAAAAGCCCACACTGCGGAGCCATATGCCGGCGTCCTGGGAGCACCAGATGTGACCGTGCATGGTGGATGGCTCGCTCCAGATTCATTTGCAGTCTGCTTTTTGCTTCCTGTGCCCTGCGAGTAGAGTTGAGCGAACACCTGGATGTTCGGGTTCGAGAAGTTCGGCCGAACTTCCCGGAAATGTTCGGGTTCGGGATCCGAACCCGACCCGAACTTCGTCCCGAACCCGAACCCCATTGAAGTCTATGGGGACCCGAACTTTTCGGCACTAAAAAGGCTGTAAAACAGCCCAGGAAAGAGCTAGAGGGCTGCAAAAGGCAGCAACATGTAGGTAAATCCCCTGCAAACAAATGTGGATAGGGTAATGAATTAAAATAAAATAAATAAAAATTAACCAATATCAATTGGAGAGAGGTCCCATAGCAGAGAATCTGGCTTCACGTCAGCAGTGAATCAGTCTCTTCATGCCATAGCAGAGAATCTGGCTTCACTTCACCCACCACTGTAACAGTCCATTGTCATATATTTAGGCCCCGGCACCCAGGCAGAGGAGAGAGGTCCCGTAACAGAGATTCAGGCTTCATGTCAGCAGAGAATCAGTCTTCATGTCATAGCAGAGAATCAGGCCTCACGTCACCCACCACTGGAACAGTCCATTGTCACATATTTAGACCCAGGCAGAGGAGAGAGGTCCCATAACAGAGATTCAGGCTTCATGTCAGCAGAGAATCAGTCTTCATGTCATAGCAGAGAATCAGGCTTCATGTCACCCACCACTGGAACAGGCCACTGTCAGATATTTTTAGGCCCCGGCACCCAGACAGAGGAGAGGTTCATTCAACTTTGGGTTGCCCCGCAATATAATGGTAAAATGAAAATAAAAATAGGATTGAATGAGGAAGTGCCCTGGAGTACAATAATATATGGTTAAGGGGAGGTAGTTAATGTCTAATCTGCACAAGGGATGGACAGGTCCTGTGGGATCCATGCCTGGTTCATTTTTATGTAGACAGGCGGCTGCGTTTGTCTGTAATGACGCCCCCTGCCGTGCTGAATACACGTTCAGACAAAACGCTGGCCGCCGGGCAGGCCAGCACCTCCAAGGCATAAAAGGCTAGCTCTGGCCTTTTGGAGACCCAGAAGTTGAATGGGGCCGAACCATCAGTCAGTACGTGGAGGGGTGTGCACAGGTACTGTTCCACCATGTTATTGAAATGTTGCCTCCTGCTAACACGTTCCGTATCAGGTGGTGGTGCAGTTAGCTGTGGCGTGGTGACAAAACTTTTCCACATCTCTGCCATGCTAACCCTGCCCTCAGAAGAGCTGGCCGTGACACAGCTGCGTTGGCGACCTCTTGCTCCTCCTCTGCCTTCGCCTTGGGCTTCCACTTGTTCCCCTGTGACATTTGGGAATGCTCTCAGTAGCGCGTCTACCAAAGTGAGCTTGTACTCGCGCATCTTACTATCATGCTCCAGTGCATGAAGTAAGGTGGGCACATTGTCTTTGTACCGTGGATCCAGCAGGGTGGCAACCCAGTAGTCCGCACACATTAAAATGTGGGAAACTCTGCTGTCGTTGCGCAGGCACTGCAGCATGTAGTCGCTCATGTGTGCCAGGCTGCCCAGAGGTAAGGACAAGCTGTCCTCTGTGGGAGGCGTATCGTCATCGTCCTGCGTTTCCCCCCAGCCACGCACCAGTGATGGGCCCGAGCTGCGTTGGGTGCCAGCCCGCTGTGAACCTGCTTCATCCTCATCCTCCTCCACCTCCTCCTCATCCTCGTCCTCCTCGTCCTCGTCCTCCAGTAGTGGGCCCTGTCTGGCCACATTTGTACCTGGCCTCTGCTGTTGCAAAAAACCTCCCTCTGAGTCACTTCGAAGAGACTGGCCTGAAAGTGCTAAAAATGACCCCTCTTCCTCCTCTTCCTCCTGGGCCACCTCCTCTTCCATCATCGCCCTAAGTGTTTTCCCAAGGAGACATAGAAGTGGTATTGTAACGCTGATAACGGCGTCATCGCCACTGGCCATGTTGGTGGAGTACTCGAAACAGCGCAACAGGGCACACAGGTCTCGCATAGAGGCCCAGTCATTGGTGGTGAAGTGGTGCTGTTCCGCAGTGCGACTGACCCGTGCGTGCTGCAGCTGAAACTCCACTATGGCCTGCTGCTGCTCGCACAGTCTGTCCAGCATGTGCAAGGTGGAGTTCCACCTGGTGGGCACGTCTCATATGAGGCGGTGAGCGGGAAGGCCGAAGTTACGCTGTAGCGCAGACAGGCGAGCAGCGGCAGGATGTGAACGCCGGAAGCGCGAACAGACGGCCCGCACTTTATGCAGCAGCTCTGACATGTCGGGGTAGTTGTGAATGAACTTCTGCACCACCAAATTCGGCACATGCGCAGTTATCGCACACCACCAGGCCGGGCTTGAGGCTCACCGGCAGCAACCACTCGTCGGTCTGTTGTTCTATACCCCCCCACAACTCCTGTGTGGTGTGGGGCCTGTCCCCCAAACATATGAGTTTCAGAACGGCTTGCTGACATTTACCCCGGGCTGTGCTGAAGTTGATGGTGAAGGTGTGTGGCTGACTGGATGAGCAGGTGGAAGAAGAGGAGGAGGAAGCTGAGTAGGAGGAGGAGGAGACAGGAAGCAAAGAATGTTGCCCTGCGATCCTTGGCGGCGGAAGGACGTGCGCCAAACAGCTCTCCGCCTGGGGCCCAGCCGCCACTACATTTACCCAGTGTGCAGTTAGGGAGATATAGCGTCCCTGGCCGTGCTTACTGGTCCACGTATCTGTGGTTAGGTGGACCTTGCCACAGATGGCGTTGCGCAGTGCACACTTGATTTTATCGGATACTTGGTTGTGCAGGGAAGGCACGGCTCTCTTGGAGAAGTAGTGGCGGCTGGGAACAACATACTGTGGGACAGCAAGCGACATGAGCTGTTTGAAGCTGTCTGTGTCCACCAGCCTAAATGACAGCATTTCATAGGCCAGTAGTTTAGAAATGCTGGCATTCAGGGCCAGGGATCGAGGGTGGCTAGGTGGGAATTTACGCTTTCTCTCAAATGTTTGTGAGATGGAGAGCTGAACGCTGCCATATGACATGGTTGAGATGCTTGGTGACGCAGGTGGTGGTGTTGGTGGTACATCCCATGTTTGCTGGGCGGCAGGTGCCAACGTTCCTCCAGAGGCGGAGGAAGAGGCCGAGGCGGCAGCAGCAGAAGAGGCCGAGGCGGCAGCAGCAGAAGAGGTAGCAGGGGGAGCCTGAGTGACTTCCTTGTTTTTAAGGTGTTTACTCCACTGCAGTTCATGCTTTGCATGCAGGTGCCTGGTCATGCAGGTTGTGCTAAGGTTCAGAACGTTAATGCCTCTCTTCAGGCTCTGATGGCACACCGTGCAAACCACTCGGGTCTTGTCGTCAGCAGATTGTTTGAAGAAGTTCCATGCCAGGGAACTCCTTGAAGCTGCCTTTGGGGTGCTCGGTCCCAGATGGCGGCGGTCAGTAGCAGGCGGAGTCTCTTGGCGGCAGGTGTTCTGCTTTTGCCCACTGCTCCCTCTTTGTCTTTTGCTACGCTGTTGGCTCGGTCTCACCACTGCCTCTTCCTCCGAACTGTGAAAGTCAGTGCCACGACCTTCATTCCATGTGGGGTCTAGGACCTCATCGTCCCCTGAATTGTCTTCCACCCAGTCTTGATCCCTGACCTCCTGTTCAGTCTGCACACTGCAGAAAGACGCAGCAGTTGGCACCTGTGTTTCGTCATCATCAGAGATGTGCTGAGGTGGTATTCCCATGTCCTCATCATCAGGAAACATAAGTGGTTGTGCGTTAGTGCATTCTATCTCTTCCACCCCTGGGGAAGGGCTAGGTGGATGCCCTTGGGAAACCCTGCCAGCAGAGTCTTCAAACAGCATAAGAGACTGCTGCATAACTTGAGGCTCAGACAGTTTCCCTGATATGCATGGGGGTGATGTGACAGACTGATGGGCTTGGTTTTCATGCGCCATCTGTGCGCTTTCTGCAGAAGACTGGGTGGGAGATAATGTGAACGTGCTGGATACACTGTCGGCCACCCAATTGACTAATGCCTGTACCTGCTCAGGCCTTACCATCCTTAGAACGACATTGGGCCCCACCAAATATCCCTGTAAATTCTGGCGGCTACTGGGACCTGAGGTAGTTGGTACACTAGGACGTGTGGCTGTGGCAGAACGGCCACTTCCTCTCCCAGCACCAGAGGGTCCACTAACACCACCACGACCATGTCCGCGTCCCTTACTAGATGTTTTCCTCATTGTTACCGTTCACCACAATAAGAAAAATATTATTCGGGCCAATGTATTGAATTCAAAATCAGGCCTTTTTTTTACAGACACCTAACACTATCTGGCTATCTATTTAGGTACCGTATTACACTAATACAGGCACACCAGTAATGACAGATTTAGCTGAATACAAATTTGAGGCCTATTATTTAGGCGCTGGGTGACAGGTAAACGTTTACACACAGAATTAGACTTGGATCTGCACTGTAGCGTGTGTGTGAAGTTTTTGAGAATGACCCTATCAGCACCTTGAATCTAATCTACCCTTTTAGGGATAGATTTAAAGTAGGCCTGATACAGCAGAAACCACTAATTTTGAGAATTGCAAAATTGGGAATTGTTTTTCAACCCAGAACAAAAACTGTGCTTTGACGGACACTAAATAACTTGACCAGCTAAAACAATAATGACAGATTTGGATGAATATAAATGTGAGGCCTATTTTTTAGGCGCTGGGTGACAGGCTCAACTTGCCCCTGATGTAGTATATGACCCTGATGTAGGATATAGCAAAAAATAACCACACTATTGATGGTTAAATGCACTTGGGGGACAGGCTCAGCTTGCCCCTGATGTAGTATATGGCCAAAAAATAACCACACTATTGATGGTTAAATGCACTTGATGACAGCTTGACCCTGATGTAGGATATAGTAAAAAATAACCACACTATTGATGGTTAAGGCCTCATGCACACGAACGTTTTTTTTCACGGTCCGCAAAAACAGGGTCCGTAGGTCCGTGATCCGTGACCGTTTTTTAGTCCGTGGGTCTTCCTTGATTTTTGGAGGATCCACGGACATAAAAAAAAGTCGTTTTGGTGTCCGCCTGGCCGTGCGGAGCCAAACGGATCCGTCCTGAATTACAATGCAAGTCAATGGGGACGGATCCATTTGACGTTGACACAATATGGTGCCATTTCAAACGGATCCGTCCCCATTGACTTTCAATGTAAAGTCAGGAGTTAATATACCATAGGATGGGAGTTTTCTCCAATCCGATGGTATATTTTAACTTGAAGCGTCCCCATCACCATGGGAACGCCTCTATGTTAGAATATACTGTCGGATATGAGTTAGATCGTGAAACCTCATTTCCGACAGTATATTCTAACACAGAGGCGTTCCCATGGTGATGGGGACGCTTCTAGTTAGAATATACTACAAACTGTGTACGACTGCCCCCTGCTGCCTAGCAGCATCCGATCTCTTACAGGGGGCCGTGATCAGCACAATTAACCCCTCAAGTGCCGCACCTGAAGGGGTTAATTGTACTATCATATCCCCCTGTAAGAGATCAGGGCTGCCTGGCAGCAGGGGGCAGACCCCCCCCATCCCCAGTTTGAATATCATTGGTGGCCAGTGCGGCCCCCCCCCCCCCCCCCTTCCTCCCTCTATTGTAATAAATCGTTGGTGGCACAGTGTGCGCCCCCCCGCCCCCCCCCCCTTCCTCCCTCTATTGTAATAAATCGTTGGTGGCACAGTGTGCGCCCCCCCCGCCCCCCCCTTCCTCCCTCTATTGTAATAAATCGTTGGTGGCACAGTGTGCGCCCCCCCGCCCCCCCCCTTCCTCCCTCTATTGTAATAAATCGTTGGTGGCACAGTGTGCGCCCCCCATCGGCCCCCCCTCCCTCTATAGCATTAACAACATTGGTGGCCAGTGTGCGGCCTCCCATCTCCCCCCCCCCCCCCCCCCCCCCGATCATTGGTGGCAGCGGGTTACTAGCAATAGTACAATAGTTAAAGATTCATACTTACCTGTGAGCTCGATGTTCGTGTCCGGCCGGGAGCTCCTCCTACTGGTAAGTGACAGTTCATTTAGCAATGCGCCGCACAGACCCTGTCACTTACCAGTAGGTGGAGCTCCCGGCCGGACACGAACATCGCAGCAGCAGCCAGCAGCAGGTAAGTATGAATCTTCTACTATTGTACTATTGCTAAGTAACCATGGCAACCAGGACTGTAGTAGCGTCCCGGTTGCCATGGTTACCGATCGGAGCCCCAGCGATTAAACTGGGACTCCGATCGGAACTCCGCTGCCACCAATGATGGGGGGGGGGGGAGATGGGAGGCCGCACACTGGCCACCAATGTTGCTAATGCTATAGAGGGAGGGGGGGCCGATGGGGGGCGCACACTGTGCCACCAACGAATTATTACAATAGAGGGAGGGGGGGGGCCGCACTAGCCACCAACGAATTATTACAATAGAGGGGGGGGGGGGGGGGAGGCCCCACTGGCCATCAATGATATTCAAACTGGGGGGGGGGGGGAGGTCTGCCCCCTGCTGCCTGGCAGCCCTGATCTTTTACAGGGGGATATGATAGTACAATTAACCCTTTCAGGTGCCGCACCTGAAGGGGTTAATTGTGCTGATCACGGCCCCCTGTAAGAGATCGGGTGCTGCCAGGCAGCAGGGGGCAGTCTTTTACACAGTTTGTAGTGTATTCTAACTAGAAGCGTCCCCATCACCATGGGAACGCTTCTGTGTTAGAATATACTGTCGGTTCTGAGTTTTCACGAAGTGAAAACTCAGCTTTGAAAAAGCTTTTATGCAGACGGATCTTCGGATCCGTCTGTATAAAAACTAACCTACGGCCACGGATCACGGACACGGATGCCAATCTTGTGTGCATCCGTGTTCTTTCACGGACCCATTGACTTGAATGGGTCCGTGAACCGTTGGCCGTGAAAAAAATAGGACAGGTCATATTTTTTTCACGGCCAGGAAACACGGCTCACGGATGCGGCTGCCAAACGGTGCATTTTCCGATTTTTCCACGGACCCATTGAAAGTCAATGGGTCCGCGAAAAAAAACGGAAAACGGCACAACGGCCACGGGTGCACACAACGGTCGTGTGCATGAGGCCTAAATGTACTTGGTGGCAGCTTGTGCTGGCGCACCACAAGCCACAAAATGGCCGCCGATCACCCCAGAAAAAAGTGACTGAAAAACGCTCCGGGCAGCCTAAAAACACTGAGCAATTGAATAGCAGCAGTTCAATGATCCACAGCTGTAGATCGATCACTGAATGAAGTCTTTTGGAGGAGTTAATCACTGCCTAATCTCGCCCTAACGTCGCAGCTGCAACCTCTCCCTACATTTGTATCAGCAGAGTGACGTGCAGCGCTACGTGACCCAAGCTTATATAGAGGCTGGGTCACATGCTGCACTGGCCAATCACAGCCATGCCAATAGTAGGTAAGGCTGTGATGGCCTCTTGGGGCAAGTAGTATGATGCTTGTTGATTGGCTGCTTTGCAGCCTTTCAAAAAGCACCAAGAAAGCGCCAAACTCGAACCCGGACTTTTATGAAAATGTTCGGGTCCGTGTCACGGACACCCCAAAATTCGGTACGAACCCGAACTATACAGTTCGGGTTCGCTCATCCCTACCTGCGAGCTCTGCCTGCTTCTCCTCCTTCTCCTCCCTCTCTGCTGCTCCATCTCTCCCTCTGAACTCCCCTCCTCTTCCTCTCTTGTAGGCACCCACGTGACGTCCATCGACACGTCATTATCGTCACCTTCACCACAACTGACATTTGAGATCTCTGAGTAAGCAGCAACAGTGGGGACCTCCCTCCTTAGGCTGAGCTGGGTACTGTCATCAGACCGCTGGGTGGCGGCCGTTGCTACCTCCTCTTCCTCATCCGATGTAAAGAATGGCTGCGCATCGGTAAGGTCTGAGAATGGATGGGAAAATAATTTCTCTGACTCGAGTGGAAGGGCTATGGTGGTGGTTGGTGGTTAGTGATGGACGAACATTGGCAGGGACGGTTCGCGAATGCGATCAAATGTTCACGAACCGCAAGTTTGCTGCAGGCCCCATTCACTTTAATGGCAGGCGAACCTAAAAAGCCTTCAGCTCATATTTGCAGCCACCAAATACTTAGTAGAAGTTCATAAATAGTCCCACAACATGGACAGTGACATAGTAGAGGGGGATCAATGACAAAAATTCCAACAAAAAATATATCTTATTCAGGGGACATTTTTATGCGTCTTAAAGGGAAATTCTCTGAAATGTGCCCTGTTGGAGCCTTGAAAATAGTTATTTTAGGCCATGGGAGTACGAGCCTTAAAAATTAGGCATTCACCTGACATAAAAGAAATTCTGATTATGTGGCTCGAGGTACATTATGCGGTCAATGGATAAAATTTTTACTGTAGGCCACTGGACTACAGACCCCATAGATTAGGCATTCACTGGACAGAAAAGATCAAGTGATTATGTGGCCGAGGTATATTACATGGTCAATGGATATCAATTTTACAGCAGGCCAGTGGACTACAGGCCCCAAAAATTATTTGTTCCAATAGCGTTTGTCATTCTTTGTAGCTGCGGTAATGTAGCAGAACCGCTAACAAATCCTGCACTACCCAAATGCACTATATAGAAAGTATATTATTGGTATATCACACACCTGCTTCAATCAGTTTTTTTGGGAGGCATCTGGTATATCACACCAGTTGAAATTATTTGTTTCAATAGAGTTTGCCATTCTGTATAGCTGCAGTATCGCAGCAGAAACGCACATAACTGCTGCACAATATAAATGCACTAGAATATACTTTCTATGTTAGAAAGTATATTATAAGTATATCACACCCCTCAGTATGTCACACCTATCGATAGCACACCTATACCAGTCCTAAACAGGACTTTTGTGGCCCTATTAGCTAGCGTTTGATGTCCCTAACAGTCTGTCCCTGCTCCACACAGCCACCTCTCCCTAAACTGGCAAAAGACTGAATATAAAATGGCAGCCAGATTGGGTGTATTTATAAGGTAGGTGGTATGTCCATGTGCTGAAATGTCTCAATTGACTGTCCTGTCCCACCTGATGGATGTTTCATGGGTCAAAATTCTTCACTATGTAAAAGAATATGGCGCCGGTCGAACCGCAAGGCCATCTCTAGTGTTGGTGTCTTTGGAGGTGCACATAGCAGAGAGTGAGGAGGGTGCAGATACAGAGGATGAGGGTGTAGAAGCGGAAGGCTGAATGAGCCACTCAACCAACTCTGGTGTGTCCTTTGAAGTAATTGCACGCGCCTTCTCCAACTTCGCACATAGGCTCCGGCCTGGTGCACCTGCCCAACCCCTACCACCCCTTCGGAATGGTCTGCCTCTTCCTCTGCCTGTCATTTTCAAAATGACCCTGTGCCAAAGTCCCTAGAGAAGAGCAGTATTTGTGGAAGCAGGTATATCGCAGGCCTCAATCAATATTTGGTGGAAACAGGTATATCGAACCCCTCAATCAGTTTTTTGTGGAAGCAGGTATATCGAACCCCATAATCAGTATTTTGTGGAAGTAGATATATCACAGTCCTCAATCAGTATTTTGTGGAAGCAGGTATATATTGCAGGCCTCAATCAATATTTGGTGGGAACAGGTATATCGAACCCCTTAATCAGTATTTTGAAGAAGCAGGTATATCGCAGGCCTCAATAAATATTTGGTGGAAGCAGGTATATCAAACCCCTTAATCAGTATTTTGTAGAAGCTGGTATATCACAGCCCTCAATCAGTATTTTGTGGAAGCAGATATATCGCAGGCCTCAATCAATATTTGGTGGAAGCAGGTATATCAATCCCCTTAATCTGTATTTTGTGGAAGCTGGTATATCGCAGCCCTCACCCAGTGTTTTTGGGGGCAACAGGTATATCACACCGGTTGCAAATAGTTGTTCCAATAGCGCTTGTCCCTCTATATAGCTGTGGTATCGCAGCAGAACCGCACACAACTGATGCACAATACAAATGCACTATAATATACTTTCTATGTTAGAAAGTATATTATAAGTATATCACACCTATCGATAGCACACCTATACCAGTCCTTAAAAGGACTTTTGTGGCCCTATTAGCTAGTGTTTCGTGCCCCTAACAGCCTGTCCCTGTTCCACAAAGCAACCTCTCCCTACACTGGCAAAACACAGAATGTAAAATGGCTGCCAGATTGGGTTCTGTTATAGGGTGGGGGTGTGTCCATGTGCTGAAACGTCTCAATTGGCTGTCCTGTCCAACCTGATGGATGTGTCATGGGTCAAAGTTCGGCGCAATGCAAAAGACTATGGTGCCGGCGGACATCGCCACATGTTCGGCAAATCGGGAACGCGCAAAATTCGTGAAATGCAAGGCCATCTCTAATGCTGTATGCTCCTGTGCCCACGATCAACACTACTTTGGGACATATGGCCTGCTCACAGACTGTATGTCACGGAGGGCATACCGTGAAGTGCAAGAGGCCTAAGACCTCTTTCACATGACCGTGTGTCCTCTGTGGCCATATTGCGGCCTGCATACGGCCTGCATTCACTTGAATGGGTTTGCAAATCCAGAGATACGGAACGGAAGCACTATGGAGTGCTTCTGTGGGGTTTCGTTACGTTCTCCTGTTCTGCAAAAAGATAGAACAAGTTCTATCTTTTTGCGGAACGGATGGATCGCGGACCCCATTCAAGTGAATGGGTCTGCGATCCGCATGTGGCTTCCCCGCGGTCGGTGCAAATGGTGATCCGCATCACAGCCAAGGGGGACACACATTCGTGTGAAAGAGGCCTAAAACATTGACGTGTGAATGAGGCTTAATGGAAAGATATGCACCTGTTCTGTGCTTTTGACTCACACCTGGTTTTGGCTCACAATCACTGATCCAAATAACTGAAGTGAGAACTTGGCCTTAAAGACTCATGCACATGAGTGTGTTTTGGTCCGCATCCGATCCGCATTTTTTGAAGGTTGGATGTGAACCCATTCACTTCAATGGGACCTCAAAAGTTGGAGACAGCACACCGTGTGCTGTTCACATCCATATTTCCATTTCATGGCACCTGAAAAAATATAGAGCATGTCCTATTCTTGTCTGTATTACGGACAAGGATAGAACTGTTCTTTTATGGGCCTGATGTTCCATACCACAAAATGCAGAATGCACAGGATACAATTTTTACAGGATACCTTTTTGCATGCAGTACTTTTTTCCCATCTAAAAAAACAGATATCAAACGGAAATGGTTCAAACAAATGCCAGATTTGCAACAGGATCCGTGGGGCACATTTACTATTTAGGGTTTGATATAATATTTGGCGAACAGCTGTTCTTGAATCAGCCATATTTTGTCTGCAGCCCTGGTGTTTTACACTTGATAATACTTAGCAATTGTGATGCAAGACAATATATTATTGTGGCGCATGCTGCCAAGTGTCTGTGTGGTCCAGTTTTTTTGGGGGAGCATCCATTACCCATATAAAGGCACCTCTGTGTGGGACAAATATTTAGTACTATCTTTCCTGTAAGATGTTTTTCTGCAACGTATGTAATTTTTTGTTTGGATCTTTGGTCATGGCTTCAGTTGCTCCTGCGTTGTTATTTACAGGGACATTTCAGCCCTAGTTTTCTCCTACAAATAAAGGTTTTCCCCCCAAAAAATATAGAAAATATATTAGAAAAGTATATTAGAAAAAAAAAGTATAGAAAGTATATTAAAAAATGTTCCCTATCCCTGTCCCTAGACATTAGCAAAAAAAAACGACTTTAAGGCCTCATGCACACGACCGTTGTGTGCATCCGTGGCCGTTGTGCCGTTTTTCTTTTTTTTTCGCGGACCCATTGACTTTCAATGGGTCCGTGGAAAAATCAGAAAATGCACCGTTTTGCAGCCGCATCCGTGATCCATGTTTCCTTTCCGTCAAAAAAATATGACCTGTCCTATTTTTTTGGACGGACAACGGTTCACGGACCCATTCAAGTCAATGGGTCCGTGAAAGAACACGGATGCACACAAGATTGGCATCCGCGTCCGTGATCCGTGGCCGTAGGTTACTTTCATACAGACGGATCCGAAGATCCGTCTGCATAAAAGCTTTTTCAGAGATGAGTTTTCACTTCGTGAAAACTCATATCTGACAGTATATTCTAACACAGAGGCGTTCCCATAGTGATGGGGACGCTTCTAGTTAGAATATACTACGAACTGTGTACATGACTGCCCCCTTCTGCCTGGCAGCACCCGATCTCTTACAGGGGGCTGTGATGTGCACAATTAACCCCTCAGGTGCTGCACCTGAGGGTTAATTGTGCATATCATAGCCCCCTATAAGAGATCAGGGGCTGCCAGGCAGCAGGGGGCAGACCCCCCTCCCTCCCAGTTTTAATTTTATTGGTGGCCAGTGCGGCCCCCCCCCGGCCCCCCCTCCCTCTATTGTAATATCATTGGTGGCCAGTGTGCTGCCCCCCCCCTCCCTCCCTCTATTGTATTATCATTGGTGGCCAGTGTGCGGCCTCCCCCGGCCCCCCCTCCATCCCTCTATTGTATTATCATTGGTGGCCAGTGTGCGCCCCCCCTCTATTGTATTAATATCATTGGTGGCCAGTGTGCGGCCTCCCCTCTACCCCCCCCCCGATCATTGGTGGCAGCGGAGATTCCGATCGGAGTCCCAGTTTAATCGCTCTGGGGCTCCGATCGGTAACCATGGCAACCAGGACGGTACTGCAGGCCTGGTTGCCATGGTTACTTAGCAATATTACAATATTAGAAGCATCATACTTACCTGCTGCGCTGTCTGTGACTGGCCGGGAGCTCCTCCTACTTGTAAGTGACAGATCATTAAGCAATGCGCAGCACAGACCTGTCACTTACCAGTAGGAGGAGCTCCCGGCCAGTCACAGACAGCGCAGCAGGTAAGTATGATGCTTCTAATATTGTAATATTGCTAAGTAACCATGGCAACCAGGCCTGCAGTAGCGTCCTGGTTGCCATGGTTACCAATCGAAGCCCCATCGATTAAACTGGGACTCCGATCGGAACTCTCCGCTGCCACCAATGATAGGAAGGGGGGGGGAGAGGGGAGGCAGCACACTGGCCACCACTGATATTACAATAGAGGGAGGGAGGGGGGCCGCACACTGGCCACCAATGATATTACAGTAGAGGGAGAGAGGGGGGGCCGGGGGAGGCCGCTCACTGGCCACCAATAATAATACAATAGAGGGAGGGAGGGGGGGCGGGGGGGGGGGGCGCACACTGTCCCCGAGCCACTTAGTTATCACTTTTGCCTTATGGCACGGTGCTCCATCGTGCTGGAAAATGCATTGTTCTTCACCAAACGGTTGTTGGATTGTTGGAAGAAGTTGCTGTTGAAGAGTGTTTTGGTACCATTCTTTATTCATGGCTGTGTTTTTGGGCAAAATTGTGAGTGAGCCCGCTCCCTTGGATGAGAAGCAACCCCACACATGAATGGTCTCAGGATGCTTTACTGTTGGCATGACACAGGACTGATGGTAGCGCTCACCTTTTCTTCTCCAGACAAGCCTTTTTCCAGATGCCCCAAACAATCGGAAAGAGGCTTCATCGGAGAATATGACTTTGCCCCAGTCCTCAGCAGTCCATTCACCATACTTTCTGCAGAAGATCAATCTGTCCCTGATGTTTTTTTTGGAGAGAAGTGGCTTCTTTGCTGGCCTTCTTGACACCAGGCCATCTTCCAAAAGTCTTCGCCTCACTGTGCGTGCAGATGCGCTCACACCTGCCTGCTGCCATTCCTGAGCAAGCTCTGCACTGGTGGCACTCCGATCCCGCAGCTGAATCCTCTTTCGGAGACGATCCTGGCGCTTGCTGGACTTTCTTGGATGCCCTGAAGCCTTCTTAACAAGAATTGAACCTCTTTCCTTGAAGTTCTTGATGATCCTATAAATTGTTGATTGAGGTAAAATCTTAGTAGCCACAATATCCTTGCCTGTGAAGCCATTTTTATGCAACGCAATGATGGCTGCACGCGTTTCTTTGCAGGTCACCATGGTTAACAATGGAAGAACAATGATTTCAAGCATCAGCCTCCTTTTAACATGTCAAGTCTGCCATTTTAACCCAATCAGCCTGACATAATAATCTCCAGCCTTGTGCTCGTCAACATTCTCACCTGAGTTAACAAGACGATTACTGAAATGATCTCAGCAGGTCCTTTAATGACAGCAATGAAATGCAGTGGAAAGTTTTTTTTGGGATTAAGTTAATTTTCATGGCAAAGAAGGACTATGCAATTCATCTGATCACTCTTCATAACATTCTGGAGTATATGCAAATTGCTATTATAAAAACTTAAGCAGCAACTTTTCCAATTTCCAATATTTATGTAATTCTCAAAACTTTTGGCCACGACTGTACACAGTTCGTAGTATATTCTAACTAGAAGCGTCCCCTTCACTATGGGAACGCCTCTGTGTTAGAATATATTGTCGGATATGAGTTTCACGATCTAACTCATATCCGACAGTATATTCTAACATAGAGGCGTTCCCATGGTGATGGGGACGCTTCAAGTCAAAATATACCATCGGATTGGAGAAAACTCAGATCCGATGGTATAATAGGGACTCCTGACTTTACATTGAAAGTCAATGGGGGACGGATCCGTTTGAAATTGCACCATATTGTGTCAACGTCAAACGGATCCGTCCCCATTAACTTGCATTGTATTTCAGGACGGATCCGTTTGGCTCCGCACGGCCAGGCGGACACCAAAACGACTTTTTTTTCATGTCCGTGGATCCTCCAAAAATCAAGGAAGACCCACGGACGAAAAAACGGTCACGGACCAACGGAACCCCGTTTTGCGGACCGTGAAAAAATACGGTCGTGTGCATGAGGCCTAAGGGACACATTTAGTAAGACCAGCATTTTAGAAGGCGGTTTTAAATAACCCCTATACCTGGCAGTGGATCCGCCGGAGTTAGGAAGATCCTCTGCCAGTTTTAAATGTAAGACAGCTTCCTAGCTTTCTTAGGCCTTAGGCCTCATGCACACGACCGTTGTTGTGTTCCGTGTCCGTTGTTCCTTTTTTCCGTGATTTTCTGCGGACCCATTGACTTTCAATGGGTCCGTTGAAAACTCGGATGATGCACCGTTTGTCATCCGCGTCCGTGATCCGTGTTTCCAGTCCGTCAAAAAAAAATGACCTGTTCTATTTTTTTCACGGACAGCGGTTCGCGGACCCATTCAAGTCAATGGGTCCGTGAAAAAACACGGAGGCACACAAGATTGTCATGCGCGTCCGTGTCTGATATTTTCCTATCATTTGCAAGGCAAACTTGACTTCGATTTTTTTTTCACTTTCCTTCATGTCTGGTAATCCTCCAAAAATCAAGGAAGACACACGGAAACAAAAACGGAAACGGATCACGGAACCCCGTTTTGCGGACCGTGAAAAAATACTGTTGTGTGCATGAGGCCTTACTCACATTTCCGTGTCAGTGTCATGTCCATGAAAAAAGCGCACGTGTTTCATCTCTGAAGCTATCTGTGAAGGATTAGTGGTTGGTCCGTGTGTCCGTTTTTACCATCCATGTGTCATCCGTAATTCTCTGACGTTGCTCAGCTGAAAATTAATTTCCATAGAATCTCTTATTATTCTTCAGTGAAAAACGGACACAACACGTAGACTTCAACAGGCGTGCTTGGTCCACATCACAGAGAAAAGTAGTGCATGTCCCCGTGATTTTCTTACTGACCCACGGTCAGTAAAAAAGTACTGAAATGTGAACAGACACATTTAAATCAATGGGTACGTATGTAGATTTGAGCAAACTTGTGTTTTTAAGTTCTGCGTCCAAAGTTATGGATTCCAAATTCCGTTATGGTCCGTGGTAGCGGAATCCATAACGGGATTATTCGATAACCCGAACCCAAACTTTGGACGCAGAACTTAAAACACAAGTTCGCTCAACACTATACGTATGCTGTCCGCAGAAAATGTGGACAGCAGACATCAGTGAAAAATGGCAATGTGAACAACCATTTTCTACACATAAGGCCTTGTTCACATTTCCGTTTTTCACTGACGTGTGCTGTCCACATTTCCTTCGGACAGCACACGTACCCATTGATTTAAATGTCTCTCTTCACATTTCAGTATGTTTTTACCGACCATGGGTCAGTAAAAAAATCACGGGGACATGCACTACTTTGATCCGTGATGCAGACCAAGCACGCTCATTGATGTCCTTTGGCCGCTTTCAGATGAGCGTATTGAAATCCGTCAGTATTCTGGCTCAGGATCCTGATGATAAACCATCAGTATTGTCATCAGGATTGCTTCAGGATTTCATCAGGATTTACATGAGTATTTTTTCCTTCCTTCATTATTTATGCACTGCACAGACTGTAATGTGCATATGTGGAAACAAATCCACACAAAACTTGGACATGCTGCAGATTTCAAATACTGATGGAAATTAATCGCCCATGTAAATAGCTCCATTCATTAACATTAGCAGCTGATTCTGGTAAATTAAATCTGGACTAGATACGCATTGCAAATAAGCTCGTCTGAAAGCAGCCTATGAGTCAGTGAAAATCACTGACACACATCCGTGTTGTGTCCGTATTGCGTCCGTTTTTCACTGAAGACTAATAGGAGATTCTTTGGAAATTAATTTTCAGCTGAGCAACGTCAGTGAATTACGGTCACACGGACCAACCACGGATCCTTCACGGACAGCTTCACGGATGAAACACGTACGCATTTTTTTCACGGACGTGACACTGAAAAGGAAATGTGAAGGCCTCTTTCACATGAACGACATGGATTGTGCTGGTATGGTATAAAATTAAAAAGGTATTAGGGATTTCATTTGCTTTACACTTTACCCCACTTTGGTAGAACTTTAATATAAAGGAATTTATGAAACTAGATGATTAGCGTATTTTTCGCCTATAAGACGCACCGGCCCATAAGATGCACCTAGGTTTTAAAGGGAGGACAATAAGAAAAAAAATGTTTTCATTATACCTAAGATCAGATCAGCAATCAGACCCCCAATATTAATCAGACCTCAGCTGACAGCCCCAATCAGACCCCCCAATGTTAATAAGACCCCAATAAAACCTCAGATCAGACCCACAATCAGATCTCAGCTCAGTCCACAAAGTGTATGACCCCCCAATCAGACCTCAGATAAGAGCCCCAATATAAATGAGACCCCCATTCAGACCTCAGATCAGCCCCAATGTCTCTTATCATGAGTCCCCAGTAGCCTCTCATTAGCCCCCAGTAGCCTCTCATTAGCCCCCAGTAGCCTCTCATTAGCCCCCAGTAGCCTCTCATTAGCCCCCAGTAGCCTCTCATTAGCCCCCTAGCCTCTCATCAGCTCCCCATCCTCTCATCAGCCCTTATACCTCCGTACACAGGAGCAGGCAGTGTGAAGACTTAGAGGCGGAGCAGGCATGTGTGGCAGGAAAGCCTGCTCCGCCCCTCATCTACCTGCTCCCGCGCTCCCACCAATGTTCCCACTGCCGGCCGGTCCCTATCAACCAGCCCCAGACAGTGCTGGCCAGTCTCTATCACCGGACACTAACTGCCGTACACCCTATCCCCCAGCACACGCCGTGGCTGGTCCGCATCAGCAAGCATGCGCTGCAGCAGCCCGGCTCTCCTTCTCTCTTCAGGTATGTCTGGTACATCGCAGGCTGCTGTTCCTATGCAGCGCAGCCTGCGATGAACCGAGAATAATTAATACGCCACACAATTTAAATGTCTTTGCCCTGTATTCACCACATAAGACGCACTATTTTAGGAGAGGAAAATGTGTGTCTTATAGGGCAAAAAATACGGTATAAATTTTGGGAAAAGAGGGGAATAGTTTTGGTTTCACAACTGGTTAATTCTGGACACATTAGTCCTTTTAAAGAATTATGTCCTGATACACAAGCTGACACCTTAGCCTGGTATAGATACACACCATTAAAACACACTTTTGTAAGTATGAAGAATAGGAAATATTTTACAATGGAATATCATAATTTCACTGATTTCTGCTATAACTGTAAGGAAATGAAAGTCACCATATCGCAGGTATATAAAATAAATTAAGAATGTAGTTTATTAAACGGTTCACAGAACGCGTTGCGGCATGTCAGCCTTCCTCAACTGCAGTTGAGGAAGGCTGACATGCCGCAACGCGTTCTGTGAACCGTTTAATAAACTACATTCTGAAGAGCAAGTTCGTCTGCTGGGATTATTTCGTATGCATCATATGGGGATTGCTCCTTTCCTGTGCAGACATTGAAAAGGTCGTGAGCTGTCTTATTTGGGAACTGTTGCTATAAAATAAATTAAGACTGGATTAGGTAAAATTAAAATTCAAGAGTGAAAATAAGTGGGAATCAGAGATTGGGATTGACACTATTATTAACTGGGTGGTGGTATATAAAAATATAAACCGGGCAATATTTTCTACTAACTTTAGGTTTATCCAATTTAAAATAGATCACTGGTTATACTATACACCGCTACAGCTTTCAAGGATAAATAAGGATTCGGATCCCAGGTGTCCTAAGTGCCAAATTGAACAAGCTGATTTTACTCATGATTTGGAGCTGCCCAATTATTCAGCAATACTGGGCTAAGATTTTTGAGGTCTTAGTTGGGAAACTAGAATAGAAAACCTGTATTAGGACTTGAATTTGCTGTATAGGGATACCTCTCTATAGATGATATTAGCAAAAAGGATTGTATAACCTGGCTGAAAGGTCTATTACTCGCCAGAGTTATAATTGCTAGGAAATGGGGGTCTACTGAATCCCCCACTTTGGTAAAGTGGAGAAATTTAATGAATAAGAAAAATTATGAAAGAGTCTCTTGCTTAACCAAAAAACAGATATCAAAATGGGAAAAGGTATGGGTAAGTTGGATGTAACCCCCCCCCCCCCTTCCAATTCAGTGGATCTGGAACTGAACGAGTTAGATGGCTTACTGTATAATTAGTCGGCACATCAGTTGGTGATTTTGTGGGAATCCCTGCTGGCTCCGGGGGCAACGAGAGGCAACATGGGATAATGGGTGGGATTGGTGGAAAAGGGATAATATGTTATTGTATAACATTTAATTTGTAATGTACTTTCCCTCTAATGTCTAATTTCAAGATATTGGAAAAATGAAGGTCTTAATGGGAAAGATGTTTGCCTATATCAGTGGTGGGCAACCTTTTTTGTCAACTGAGCCAAATATCGCCAAAACCACTATTGGAATTTCTTTCGAGAGCCACATTTTTAAAACCTAAAATATTGCATCAACAGTACCAGTGAGGACTATTAGGCTCATGCACACGACCGTGTGCCTGCAAAAAAGTAGCGCATGCTGAAGTGAATGGGTCCATGATGCGTGCTGCACATGGCCGTGTGCAGCCCGCATCAAGGACCCATTCACTTCAATGGGTCCAGGATCCGGGCGCATGCACTACTTTTTTGCGGTGCGGAGGCACAGCCAGAAGCACCACGGAAGCACTGTAGCACTCATATTCCGGATCCTGGACCCATTGAAGTGAATGGGTCCAAGATGCGGGCTGCACACGGCCGTGTGCAGCCCGCATCATGGACCCATTCACTTCAGCATGTGCTACTTTTTTGCGGTGCGGGCAGTCGGATGCGGATCGCGAACCCCATTCAAGTGAATGGGTCCGCGATCCTCATGCAGCTGCCCCATGGTCTGTGTCCGTGCATTGCGGACCGCTATTTGCGGTCCGCAGCACAGGCACGGCGCCCTTACATTCGTGGGCATGAGCCCAGAGTGTGTTTTTGAATACTTTTATATGTACTTTCTTTAATTTGGATCTTGATTATTATTTCATTTTATCTTTATCTTTTTTTACTTTTCTTAAACTTGTCTGCAGATGTGGATGTAATGTGGATGACGCACTTATGGGGGATATCTGTGGATGACGCACTTATGGGGGATATCTGTGGATGACGCACTTATGGGGGATATCTGTGGATGACGCACTTATGGGGGATATCTGTGGATGACGCACTTATGGGGGATATCTGTGGATGACACACTTATGGGGGATATCTGTGGATGACGCACTTATGGGGGATATCTGTGGATGACGCACTTATGGGGGATATCTGTGGATGACGCACTTATGGGGGATATCTGTGGATGACACATATATAGCATAAGATGCTATATATGTGTCATCCACAGATATCCCCCATAAGTGCCCTCCACAGATATCCCCCATAAGTGAGCCATCCACAGATATCCCCCATAAGTGAGCCATCCACAGATATCCCCCCATAAGTGCCTTCCAGTAAGTAATGTATTAGTGGGGGGAAGGAAGGGGGCAGGGACACTTGCGGCGGGGCCGGTGCAGTGCACACACCGGGGGCAGCTCCTACCTTTCTGCTGCAGGACATTTCGTTCCTCCTCAGCGGCGGCCTCTTCACCACTCTACCCCTCCTCACAGTGGGCAGCCGAACTAGAGCCTCGCTGCCCGCCCTTCTGCTGCTGTACGCAGCGTGACATCTCTCCCTCCGTCATGCGCCTCCTGCCCCGCCTGCCTGCTTCATTCATAAAGTGGAAGGAGCAGACAGACGGGCAGCAGGCGCATGACGGACAATTTACAAGCAGCTTGAGCGGCGCGATATGGCTGCGCGGCCGCCCACCCGCCAGCCCGAACCAAAGAGCCGCAGTGAAGGATCAAAAGAGCCGCATGTGGCTCGCGAGCCGCGGCTTGCCGACCACTGGCCTATATCATGTTTTGTAAAAAAAAAAAAAAAAAACACACTGATTGTGTTCAGGATACAGTCAGTGAAACTCTCACCATTTTGCAAGCAAGTTCGTCAGTTTTGTCTGCAATTGCATTCAGTGTTTCCGTTTTTTCCACGTGGGTGCAATCAGTTTCGATGCTTTTTCAAGTGCATGAAAAAAAGCCTGAAGATTTACAAACAACATCCCCTAGCAACCATCAGTAAAAAAAAAAAGCATTGCATCCGGATGCAATGTTTTGTTGACTGAAGCCCCATTCACTTCTATGGGGCCAGGGCTGCGTGAAAAACACAGAATATAGAACATGCTGCTATTCTCACACAACGCAGAAATGATTGCAACGTGCCGGGCTGCAGAGGTAGAACGCGTGAGGTTCACGGTGGGCCGACGGGTGTAACAGTTCATCGGTTATAAAGTTCAGATAGCCTTGGGCTACTAGATTCCCGTTTCTGGTCATTTAAAACATAACATTTATTTATTTTGATTAAGACTGATATAAATCGGGAAGAAAAAAGGAAAAACTTTTAAAATTATAGGTGCCTTTGAACTCAGGCGGATTGGGATATAGGTTACTTCACCTATATATTCTGCCTTAGGCCTCATGCACACAACCTTTTTTTTTTTGCGGTCCGCAAAACGGATTTCCGTTGTTCCGTGATCCATGACCGTTTTTTCTTCCGTGGGTCTTCTTTGATTTTTGGAGGATCCACGGACATGAAAAAAAAAATCGTTTTGGTGTCCGCCTGGCCGTGCGAAGCCAAACGGATCTGTCCTCACTTACAATGCAAGTCAATGGGGACGGATCTGTTTGACGTTGACACAATATGGTGCAATTGCAAACGGATCCGTCCACCATTGACTTTCAATGTAAAGTCAGGAGTCCTTATTAATATACCATCAGATCGGAGTTTTCTCCAATCCGATGGTATATTTTAACTTGAAGCATCCCCATCACCATGGGAACGCCTCTATGTTAGAATATACCATCGGATTTGAGTTAGATCGTGAAACTCAGATCCGACAGTATATTCTAACACAGAGGCGTTCCCATGGTGATGGGGATGCTTCAGGTTAGAATATACTAAAAGAACTGTGTACATGACTGCCCCCTGCTGCCTGGCAGGTGCTGCCAGGCAGCAGGGGGCAGACCCCCCCCTCTCCCCCCTGTATTTAACTCATTGGTGGCCAGTGCGGCCAGCCCCCCCTCCCTCCCTTGTATTTAACACATTGGTGGCCAGTGCGTCCGGCCCCCCTCCCTCCCTTGTATTTAACACATTGGTGGCCAGTGTGGCCGGCCCCCCTCCCTCCCTTGTATTTAACACATTGGTGGCCAGTGCGGCCGGCCCCCCCTCCCTCCCTTGTATTTAACACATTGGTGGCCAGTGTGGCCGGCCCCCCTCCCTCCCTTGTATTTAACACATTGGTGGCCAGTGCGGCCGGCCCCCCCTCCCTCCCTTGTATTTAACACATTGGTGGCCAGTGCGGCCGGCCCCCCCTCCCTCCCTCCCTTGTATTTAACACATTGGTGGCCAGTGCGGCCGGCCCCCCCTCCCTCCCTCCCTTGTATTTAACACATTGGTGGCCAGTGTGGCCGCCCCCCTCTCTCCCTTGTATTTAACACATTGGTGGCCAGTGCGGCCGGCCCCCCCTAATTAAAATGACCGACCCCCCATCATTGGTGGCAGCGGAGAGTTCCGATCGGAGTCCCAGTTTAATCGCTGGGACTCTGATCGGTAACCATGGCAACCAGGATGCTACTGCAGTCCTGGCTGCCATGGTTACTTAGCAATTTTAGAAGCATTATACTTACCTGCGATGTCTGTGACCGGCCGGGCCCTCCTCCTACTGGTAAGTGAAACGTCTGTACTATAAGCAATGCGCCGCACAGACCTTTCACTTACCAGTAGGAGGAGGGCCCGGCCGGTCACAGACATCGCAGGTAAGTATAATGCTTCTAAAATTGCTAAGTAACCATGGCAGCCAGGACTGCAGTAGCGTCTTGGCTGCCATGGTAACCGATCGGAGCCCCAGCGATTAAACTGGGACTCCAATCGGAACTCTCCGCTGCCACCAATGATGGGGGGTCGGTCATTTTAATTAGGGGAGGGGGGGAGGCTGGCCGCACTGGCCACCAATGTGTTAAATACAAGGGAGGGAGGGGGGCCGGCCGCACTGGCCACCAATGTGTTAAATACAAGGGAGGGAGGGAGGGGGGGGGACAGATCAGCGGATCCTCTGTTTGAAAGTAGCCTACGGACAAGGATGACGGACGCGGATGGCAATCTTGTGTGCATCCGTGTTTTTTCACGGACCCATTGACTTGAATGGATTTTTTGTTTCCATTTTCCAGCTCTTTTTATATATTAGCTGGATTTTTGCATTGGTGTCTATATAGATCGCATTCATAGAGGTCATACAGTACAGACCAAAAGTTTGGACACACCTTCTCCTTCAAAGAGTTTTCTTTATTTTATGACTATGAAGGCATCAAAACTATGAATTAACACATGTGGAATTATATACATAACAAACAAGTGTGAAACAACTGAAAATGTCATATTCTAGGTTCTTCAAAGTAGCCACCTTTTGCTTTGCACACTCTTGGCATTCTCTTGATGAGCTTCAAGAGGTAGTCCCCTGAAATGGTCTTCCAACAGTCTTGAAGGAGTTCCCAGAGATGCTTAGCACTTGTTGGCCCTTTTGCCTTCACTCTGCGGTCCAGCTCACCCCAAACCATCTCGATTGGGTTCAGGTCCGGTGACTGTGGAGGCCAGGTCATCTGGCGCAGCAACCCATCACTCTCCTTCATGGTCAAATAGCCCTTACTTTCAAAGTTTTCCGAATTTTTTAGGCTGACTGACTGACCTTCATTTCTTAAAGTAATGATGGCCACTCGTTTTTCTTTACTTAGCTGCTTTTTTCTTGCCATAATACAAATTCTAACAGTCTATTCAGTAGGACTATAAGCTGTGTATCCACCTGACTTCTCCTCAACGCAACTGATGGTCCCAACGCCATTTATAAGGCAAGAAATACCACTTATTAAACCTGACAGGGCACACCTGTGAAGGGAAAACCATTTCAGGGGACTACCTCTTGAAGCTCATCAAGAGAATGCCAAGAGTGTGCAAAGCAGTAATCAAAGCAAAAGGTGGCTACTTTCAAGAACCTAGAATATGACATATTTTCAGTTGTTTCACACTTGTTTGTTATGTATATAATTCCACATGTGTTAATTCATGGTTTTGATGCCTTCAGTGTGAATCTACAATTTTCATAGTCCTGAAAATAAAGAAAACTCTTTGAATGAGAAGGTGTGTCCAAACTTTTGGTCTGTACTGTATATCTATTGATTTTACATGCAAATAAACTTCTAATGGTTCAGATATCCTGAGAGTGCCCAGTTACCTTTGTTTACGCAGTTTCATGTTTGAGTGGACAGGGTGAGTCCACTTGACTGAGTGCACCTCTTTTTGGTCAGTAGTTACTCCTGTGCGTCACATTTACTATTTTCATACAGGAAAGAATGTTTCCTAACAATTTTTCCTCTAAAATCGATTTTATCTTTGGTTTTGTGCGTATTATTGTCAGTCTGTAAAAGTGGCGTACTACTCGGACAACATTGTTCCCATCAGCGACCTGGGATTCTAAGATGCATCCAGACATCCTCCCCATGCTGTTCCCGGACCATTTTGGTGGTGTTTCTATCAATTTCTGACCTTTTCCTATGAACCAGGCACCCTCCCCTCTTCAGAGGTTTAATGCTCGGGTTCTCCCATTGACTTCCATTATACTCGGGTGCTCGGTAGAGCAGCCGAACATCCCGATGTGTTCGGCCTGAGCACCTGAGCACTATGGTGCTCGATCAACACTAGTGATATCATCAAAGTTACTTTAGCTTTAGGAAGATAGACAGATCAATTAGGCGCTGTCAATATTTATAATGGCTTAGTAAGAAGTTAATACAAGCTTAATATAATTTTATTTTTAAAGATATTAAAACTTAATTGAATTACTGACGATTTATCAGATCTAAGGCCCCTTTCACACGGGCGAGTATTCCGCGCGGATGCGATGCGTGAGTTGAATGCATTGCACCCGCACTGAATACCGACCCATTCATTTCTATGGGGCTGTTCACATGAGCGGTGATTTTCACGCATCACTTGTGCGTTGCGTGAAAATCGCAGCATGCTCTATATTCTGCGTTTTTCACGCAACGCAGGCCCCATAGAAGTGAATGGGGTTGCGTGAAAATCGCAAGCATCCGCAAGCAAGTGCGGATGCGGTGCGATTTTCACGCATGGTTGCTAGGTGACAGTCTATACACTGTATTATTTTCCCTTATAACATGGTTATAAGGGAAAATAATAGCATTCTGAATACAGAATGCTTAGAAGGTGATCAATTGAGGGTAAAAAAACTAATTTAAAAAAAATTAACTCGCCTTCTCCTCGCATAGTTCCCGGTCTCTTCTTTACTTCTTAAAAGATGAACTACCGGCTAGGACCTGTTGTGACGTCAGATCACATGCTCCAATCACATGGTCCATCACCACGGTGATGGACCATGTGATTGGAGCATGTGATCTGACGTCACCAAAGGTCCTTTAGCCCACAGCTCATCATTAAAGAAGTAAAGAAGAGACCGGGAACTACGTGAACAAGAGGAGAAGGTGAGTTAATTTTTTTTATTTTTTTTTAACCCTCAATTGATCACCTACTAAGCATTCTGTATTCAGAATGCTATTATTTTCCGTTATAACCATGTTATAAGGGAAAATAATAACATCTACACAACACCGAACCCAAACCTGAACTTCTTTAAAGAAGTTCGGGTTTGGGTACCAAACATGCGTGATTTTTCTCACGAGTGCAAAACGCATTACAATGTTTTGCACTCGCGCGGAAAAATCGCGGGTGTTCCCGCAACGCACCCGCACATTTTGCCGCAACGCCCATGTGAAAGAGGCCTAACAGAATAAGGGGCAGTACTTAGGTGTGGTTTGGGTCAGTATTTAGGCGTGGTTTGGGAGGGCCTGGGAGGGGTTGTGGGTTGAGATGCATACTGAACGGATTGCTCTCCATTCAGAATGCATTAGGATAAAACTGATCAGTTTTTTTCCGGTATTGAGCCCCTAGGACGGAACTCAATACCGGAAAAGAATAACGCTAGTGTGAAAGTACCCTAAAGCATTTTTGGAAAAAAAAACAATCATGTTTTTGTGTTTTCCATTTTCTGAATGGCATATTTTTTTTTTCTGCCGATTGTCATTTGTGGGGGCTCATTTTTTGTAGGAAGAGTTGTCGATTTTATTGGTACCATTTTTTGATTGTTCAATATTACACTTTTTTGGGGTAAGGTGACCAAAAATGGCAGTTTTTTTTTTGTTTTTTTTATGGAATTCACCTGAGGAGGTAGATCATGTGATATTTTTATAGAGCTAGTTGTTGCTGACGCAGCAATACCTAACATGTCTATTTTTTATTTTATGTATTTCAGTTTTACACAATAAAAAGCATAAAAAAAAAATTAAATCATGTTTTTGTGTCTCCATTTTCTGAAAGCCATATATTTTTTATTTTTCTGTTAATCGTCTTGTGTAGGGGCTTGTTTTTTGCAGGAAGGGTTAATGTTTTTATTGGTACCATTTTGGGGTAAAAATGCCTATTTTGGCACAGCTTTTAATTATTTTTTTTACTGCGTTCACCTGAGGACACGGCAATATCTAATATTTCTATGTCTAATATGTCTATTACATTTAAATTTTTTATAAAAAATTTATTTTTTTACTGTAAACTTTTATTTTTTATTTTTATAAAACACTTTTTCAGTGTCTGATCCAGCTGTAAGCACTAGGCCGCCAGCCTATCAGAGGCCAGCGCAGGCTGCGCAATGACATCATCGCGCCATATGACAGCGCGGCAAAAAAGGCCTGAAGAGGCCGCCATCGCATAGCTGACATAGAGGTAAGTATAAGGCCTTTTTCACACGGGCGTTGCGGGAAAAGGTGCGGGTGCGTTGCGGGAACACCCGCGATTTTTCCGCGTGAGTGCAAAACATTGTAATGTGTTTTGCACTCACGTGAGAAAAATCACGCATGTTTGGTACCCAAACCCGAACTTCTTCACAGAAGTTCGAGCTTGGGATCGGTGTTCTGTAGATTGTATTATTTTCCCTTATAACATGGTTATAAGGGAAAATAATAGCATTCTGAATACAGAATGCTTAGTAGGTGATCAATTGAGGGTTAAAAAAATAAATAAAAATTAACTCACCTTCTCCTCTTGTTCGCGTAGTTCTCCCGGTCTTTAGTTCTTTAATGATGAGTTGTGGGCTAAAGGACCTTTGGTGACGTCAGATCACATGCTCCAATCACATGGTACATCACCACGGTGATGGACCATGTGATTGGAGCATGTGATCTGACGTCACCAAAGGTCCTTTAGCCCACAACTCATCATTAAAGAACTAAAGACCAGGAGAACTATGCGAACAAGAGGAGAAGGTGAGTTAATTTTTTTATTTTTTTTTAACCCTCAATTGATCACCTACTAAGCATTCTGTATTCAGAATGCTATTATTTTCCCTTATAACCATGTTATAAGGGAAAATAATACAATGAATAGACTGTCACCTAGCAACCATGCGTGAAAATCGCACCGCATCCGCACTTGTTTGCGGATGCTTGCGATTTTCACGCAACCCCATTCACTTCTATGGGGCCTGCGTTGCGTGAAAAACGCACAAAGAGGAGCATGCTGCGATTTTCACGCAACGCACAAGTGTGCACAGCCCCATAGAAATGAATGGGTCAGTATTCAGTGCGGGTGCAATGCGTTCACCTCCCGCATCGCATCCGCGCGGAATACTTGCTCGTGTGAAAGGGGCCTAAGTGTTTTTTATTTTATATGTACAATAGTTTTACAGGCACATTAGGGGCGGCCTCTTGTTACTGGCTCATTAGTGGAGGGGGGCATTTGTTACAGACACATTAGGGGGGGCTCTTTGAGCTATCCCTCTTCCCCTTTTCCAAATCCTTATGAAATCTTTATCATTAGGATTAAACACAACATCAGCTCCTCCAAGCCCCACAGCCAAAGTTTTGAAGTGTTGTACACAATCCACAAGGGCCAAGCCAAAAAAATAAGTTTTCATGTGAAATATTTTCGTTATAGACATATAGCATACACTGTGCCACACAATATACAGTATACCTCTACACTGTGTAGTTTTGTGGCAGTGGACAGAAAATAATCTGGAATTGCCCCTCCAGAGACCAGGCTCTGGATCTGAGTCTGAGAAGCTTAGTTTTTTTTCTGATTGTCAGTGGCTAAATGGAATAAAAATTGGGGAAGGGGATTATAAATTTAGCACTCCATGGAAGTGTGGTACTCCTTAAAGGAACCGTCCATGCAGATGGCCAGATGATTGGGGCATGTGTCACACTGAGTGGTGGTGTCCTTCCGTATCCCCCTCATGTGACACACTCTGCACTCTTTTTGGGACCATCTCTTCTTTCCAGCATGGGGAACCACACCTTGAAAGTGTTGGACATGGACGATCCGGGCACCTCCAGTTCCCGAGGTACTCCGGCCTGCTCTTTTTTTGGTCCAAAAGGACTGCTTAATAGAACTGAAGGAATTTCACTGTGTTGACTGCGCTCTTGAACAGCACAAAAAATTTGTTGTACAAGGCAACCTGTACCAAGTAGACTGCAACTTTTTAGTACCTTGCCCAGATCTTGCGCATGTCATTTTATGGCTTGAGGACTTTAACAGAGAGATCAACTCCTCCCATATACCGATTGTAGTCAACAATACAATCAGGCTTTAAGACCGTTGACGTGGTACCTCGCACAGGGACAGGGGTGATGCCGTTACAGTGAATTGTGGACAGTACAACGACATCTCTCTTGTTCTTATATCTGACCAGCAACAGGTTTCCACTGGTAATGGCACGGGTCTCACCCCTGGGGATAGGTACCTGTAGGCAGTGGGTAGGGAGGACGCATGGATTTTTCCGCACATTCCCAGAAGTGGACGTGGATCTGGCGGAGAGGGACTGGAACAAGGGTAGACTAGTATAAACGTTATCCACGTACAGGTGGTAACCTTTATCTAGCAGTGGGTGCATAAGGTCCCACACAAGTTTAGCGCTAACACCTAGAGTGGGGGTACATTCTGGGTGTTAAATACGGGAATCTCGCCCCTCGTACACAAGAAACTTGAAAGTGTACTGTGGTGTCTCACAGGGTGAAGTAATTCAGGGTATATATGTGTCTCCCAGGTTCTTATTATATGCTGAAGAAAGTTATTTAGGAAAGGGTTAAAAAACCTAAGCCTGGGTCCTGATGAGCTGCACCTGGGGAGTTGCTAGATAACTGGGCTGACAAAACACTTGCCCAGAACTTCCTGGGAGTGAGAGAAGCCCCATTTCACTGAGGGACACTGAAGGTCCAGAGCCTGCAAACTGCAAGTATCACAGGTTGCTGTTCAGACAGAGTGTTTATTTTTGGTGGACTGAGGATAGCTCAGCCACGTCCTAGAGAGGGACCTATTGTTTAGTTAGAGCCTGGACAAGGCTAGGTGTTCCGTTTATGTTTTGTGTTTTAATTCAACCTGTGAAATAAAGCTGGCAGGACGCCAGTTGAAATGCACTTCTGTCTCCTGAGGTCTCCTTGTGCGAAATAATCTGACTAATCCCACTACCTTTTCACCTCTGGAAAGGTGAGCTAAATAACGGACTATCACAACTGGTGGAGGATGCGGGAAACGACACCTCAGAAAAGCTGAATGCTGCAGTGCTGTGTGGGAACTTAAAGGGCCAGAAGCCCATTTTCTCAGTGGAACAGGTGCTGCTGAATACTGCAAGAAAAAAAAAAAAACCTGTGTGGAGTTAAAGGGGGCTTGCTGCTGGAAATCTTTCTGGTCCTTGAGCAGCTGGTTGCTAAGGGTAACGGCTGCATACGAATTGTTTCTGGACTTGGTAACAGGTTTATGTCCTGGGTAAAACCTGCTACGTTGCTGCAGAGAGAGACTCCTGACATGGAGGATATGTTAAAATCTTTGTTTGCATGTTGCTGGGCTGCGGTGGCTTGCAGCAAAGTGCAGCAAGAAGCTAATCGGCAGACAGAGGATCTGGTGCGGTCTTTGGCAATGCAACTTACCGCTCTAACCGAGATGCAAAACAAAGATCGTGTTGCTTTGAGGTGGTGCAGCGCTTTGCAGACCAGACCCCTGGGTCGACTGAAAGTAGTCCCATGGGGAAAAAAAAGGACATATGTGCTGGGAGCTACCTACAAAAGATGGCTGCCACAGATGATGTGGAGGATTATTTGATGACCTTTGAGCGCACTGCTGAGCGTGAAAGGTGGCCACCAGATCAGTGGGTGGGGTTGATAGCCCCCTTTCTGAGTGGAGATGCTCAGAAGTCTTATGATTTGGATCCTGCCGACGCTCAGGATTACTGTAAGCTGAAAGCAGAGATTTTGGCCCGTTTGGGAGTTACTTTGTCGGTTCGGGCCCAAAGAGTGCACCATTGGGTTTTTCAGGCAGACAAACCAGCTCGCTTCCAAATGCCAAATGTACGACCCGGTACACTTAACCAAGAAGTGGTTACAACCAGATGTTCTATCGGCTCCAGAGGTTGTCCATCGTGTGGTAGTGGACAGATATCTTAGAGACCTTCCACCTGAAATATGCAAGTGGGTTACCCACGGTGATCCTAACAGCGCAGATGAGTTGGTCTCTCTGGTGGAAAGATATGCTGCGGCAGAGGACCTGTTACAAAAGCCCCGCCTAACCCAGGAAAGTGCCTGGCAGGGGGGTGCTCCTGCGAGGGGTGGGGCCCCTAAAAGGGACACAAGGTCCAAAGCTGAACTCTGGCCGGAACGCTCCGAAAGGTCCAAGTCTGACTTTCTGAGACCAGAACCTCAAATCAAATGCTTCCGGTGTAAGGGACCAGGACATATTGCTGCTAACTGTCCGTTAAACTCAGAACCCATGCAGTGTGATATGGGTGCTATGCAAAATGTGAAATCGATGTTTTCCCTAAGGGGTTTATTCTATTGGGACCCCTGAAAAGGTTGATAAACATCTGTTTCCTGTGTCAGTAGAGGGGAGAGAGGTGTAGGCTCTCCTGGATACTGGCAGTATGATCACGTTAGTCAAAGCCAGTTTAGTAAACTCTCTGATAGCTTACAGACCCAGTCAGTAGGGGTCACCTGTATTCATGGGGAAACTCGCGAGTATAATACGGCACGGGTTACCATAGGAACTGCGCTCAAACAGGTAACCTGTCAGGTAGCGATAATACCCACTCTCGTGTATGACGTAAAACTGGGGAGGGATTTTCCTTTTTTCTGGAAATTGTGGGGAAAAAGGGTTAAAGAGCCAACAGTGGTTATGATCTCTGGAGAAAGGGCAACAGGAGTCACAGAACCTGAGCTTCTTCATGAGGTTCTGTCATCTCCTGATAGGGCCGTTTTTTCCTTTTGATGTAATGTCAGGGGACACCGAAACCACTGATGTAAGTGGGGAGCCAGAGGAGAGGGTTGACAATGTCTTAGCGGATATAAAGGTTTCACACGACAATTTTGCCACAGCGCAGCTGAATGACCCTACTTTGGTTCGGGCCCGGGAAAATGTAAAAATAATAAATGGAGTTCTGGTTTACCCAGGTGTCACGCTTGCTTATCCCCATATCGCGATGCAAAATAACTTACTGTATCAGGTAGACAAGCAAGGTAAAGACATCGTAGAACAACTGATAGTTCTCAAGCCATTTAGGAAGATGGTCTTGGATCTAGCACATGGTCATTTGTTGGGGGGACATCTGGGGATGGAAAAGACAAAAGAACGAATTTTAATGCGTTTCTTTTGGCCAGGGCTAGTAGCAGAGGTACGAGATTACTGTGCGTCTTGTCCTGAGTGCCAATATAAAGCTTCATTCCCTAACTTTAGAAGCCCATTACCCATTGTGGAAGTGCCATTCAAACGAATAGCTATGGATCTGGTAGGCCCTATGGTGAAATCGGCTCGCGGACATCAGTACATACTGGTGATCCTAGACTACGCCACCAGATATCCAGAAGCTTTTCCATTAAGAAATGACGGCAAAGACCATAGCCAAGGAGTTGGTCCTGGTGTTGTTTAGTAGGGTTGGGATCCCTAAAGAGATCTTAACGGATCAGGGCACCCCATTTATGTCCAGGGTGACCAAAGAATTATGTCGGCTATTTAGGGTGAAGCATATCCGAACCTCAGTCCACCATCCGCAAACGGATGGATTGGTGGAAAGATTCAATAAAACCCTGAAAAACATGTTGAACGGTGATCGCCAAGGATGGTAGGGATTGGGATTGCCTATTTACTGTTTGCCATACGAGAAGTACTGCAATCGTCTACAGGGTTTTCACCCTTTGAACTTCTGTATGGCAGGCAGCCCCGAGGGCTACTCGACGTAGCTAAGGTAACGTGGGAGCAAGAATCTAAGCCGTACCATAGTATAATTGAGCATGTGTCACAGATGCAGGACTGGGTCAAGGCAGTCATACCCTTGGTTCGAGAACATATGCAGCAAGCCCAACAGGCCCAAAGTAGAATATATAACCGGGGTGCGAAACTGCGTCATTTTAGTCCAGGGGACCGGGTGCTTGTATTAATACCCACAGTAGAGAGCAAATTCTTAGCAAAAATGGCAAGGGCCCTTCACAATTATTTAAAAGATAAGCGAGGTGAACTATCTAGTTCATCAGCCCTGAAAGGGAAAACCCGAACAGAACTATCATTTTAACTTGATAAAGCCCTGGAAAGATAGGGAAGCTCTGGTAAACTCGGTACCACAAAGCTACACCGTACCTTAGGTTAGAATTGCTGAGTCCCTGTTTCCCCATCAAAAACAGGAATCACAGGAATTCGTTATGAGAAATAACTATTTCTTCTCAGAACTCCCAGGCCTCACTCATGTGATAAAACACGATATTGTCACAGAACCCAGTGTTAAGGTGAAGATTAAGCCCTACCGGGTCCCCGAAGCGAGGCACGAGGTCATTACCCAAGAGATTAACAAGATGTTAGACCTAGGGGTAATAGAAGAGTCCGTAAGTGAGTGGTCTAGTCCCATCGTTTTAATTCCCAAACCTGATGGGTCCATTAGGTTCTGTAATGACTATCGCCAGTTAAACTCTGTCTCAAAGTTTGACGCCTACCCAATGGCGAGAGTAGACGAGCTAATAGACAAGCTGGGTAGTGCTCGGTAATTAACAACATTGGACTTAACTAAAGGGTACTGGAAAATTCCACTAACTGAAAGGGCCAAGGAAAAGACAGCTTTTTCTGCACCCAGCGGTCATTTCCAATACACTAGGTTGCCATTTGGCCTCGATGGGGCCCCGGCGACTTTTCAGCGTATGATGGATAGGATCCTAAGGCCACATATTGGTTATATGTCAGCATATCTGGATGATGTAGTAATTTACAGTAGCGACTGGGAGTCTCACCTACAAAAAGTGCCGGCGGTCGTGGATTCACTAAGACAGGCGGGTCTCACCGCAAACCCTAAAAAGTGTTTTGGATACACCATTGGGCGAGGTCTGATCAACCCCAGCTAAACAAAATAGATGCAATACAAAACTGGCCTAGACCCCTAAACAAGAAGCAAGTGAGGTCATTTTTGGGAATTGCAGGGTATTACAGAAGGTTCATTGCTAATTTTGCATCTAGGGTGGTTCCCTTAACTGATCTTACAAAAGCAAAAAATTTGGTGATGATAAAATAGACGCCAGAGGCCGAGAGGGCGTTCCAATCCTTGAAACAAGCCCTGTGCTCCCAGCCGGTACTGGTATGTCCGGATTTTCATAAACCCTTCTCACTGCAAACCAATGCTTCGGAGGCCGGGTTAGGAGCAGTGTTATCACAAATAATTGATGGGGAAGAACACCCTGTCTTATACATAATTCGGAAGCTGAATGACCATGAAAAGAGGTATGCCACTGTAGATAAAGAGGCTTTGACCATTAAATGGGCCCTGGACGCTCTTAAATACTACCTACTGGGCAGAGAATTCACCCTCATCACAGACCATGCACCCATAAAGTGGATGCAGAATAACAAGGAAAAGAATAGTAGGGTTACCAGGTGGTTTCTGTCCCTCCAGCCTTTTAGGTTCACAGTACAGCACCGAGCAGGCAGCCTCCAGGGAAATGTAGATGGTTTGCCTCATACTTACTGTTTGTCAAGCCAGGGTGCCCCAACCCATAGGTTAGTGCAAATGGGGGGGGGGGGGGGGGTGGTGTCTCACAGGGTAAAGTAATTCAGGGTATATATGTGTCTCCCAGGTTCTTAGCATATGCTGAAGAAAGTTATTTAGGAAAGGGTTAAAAAACCTAAGCCTGGGTCCTGATGAGCTGAACCTGGGGAGTTGCTAGATAACTGGGCTGACAACACACTTGCTCAGAACTTCTTGGGAGTGAGAGAAGCCCCATCTCACTGAGGGACCCTGAAGGTCCAGAGCCTGCAAACTGCAAGTATCACAGGTTGCTGTTCAGACAGCGTGCTTATTTTGGGTGGACTGAGGATAGCTCAGCCACGTCCTAGAGAGGGACCTATTGTTTAGTTAGAGCCTGGACAAGGCTAGGTGTTCCGTTTATGTTTTGTGTTTTAATGCAACCTGTGAAATAAAGCTGGCAGGGCGCCAGTTGAAATGCACTTCTGTCTCCTGAGGTCTCCTTGTGCAAAATAATCTGACTAATCTAACTACCCTTTCACCTCTGGAAAGGTGAGCTTATTAACGGACTATCACAGTACCCTGAGGTACTTGCACAAAGTTTGTACAGCTTCACCCCATACCTCGCCTGCTTAGAGGGAACATACTGTTGGAAAATGAGTCTCCCCTTGAAAGCAATGAGAGACTCGTAAACCGTGACCTCCTATACAGGTACATAGGCCTCAAAAAATTTGGCCCCAAAGTGATCGATGACCGCCTAGATTTTGTACAGGCGGTCATAGGCATGATCACCTTGGGGGGACATGCTACATTATCTGCATAATACAGCCATTTCCGGATGGCCTCTAACATGGCCGTACTGTAAAGTGGGGTCTGTTAGAGGACGTCCCAACTCCAGTAATGACTGACACAGTTTTTTTTTTGACTAGGCCTATGTGCAGCACGAGGCACTAAAACGTCCTCATCTCGGCTGCACTGACAAGAGTCCAGTCACCGGCCATATCAAAAAAGGATCCCGGGTGTTGAGCAATGAACTGTTGGGCGAACACGTTCTTTTGTTCCACCATCAGATTGTTTCAGTGACCACTTTATGAAAGACTAAAATAGTCATATTCATTGAAGCCCAATCTGCGAATCTGGATTCCAGCTTGGCCAACAAAATCAGGAATCTCAGGCTCAAAATGCTCTGGGGTACCCCATGCAAGTTCATCGTTAGGGAACTCCAGTGGACTTATTTCGTGTTCCGTAAAAATAGTACGAGCCCCAGAGCTGCTCGTACTAGTGTGGGCCACAGGGTCCCTGGCATGGCGGTCCCCTTGCTCTGCCTGGCGGCATCTCCGCCGCCTTGGGGGCTCATCATCATCGCTAGATGAGGAGGAGGACAAGGATGACACAAGGAAAGTGGGAGAAAAGACCGGTACTCGCTGTAGATGAATCTTTGTATTTTATTCAGTCACATATACAGGCAATAAGTGACGCGTTTCGGTGCTACCGCACCTTCATCAGACTTATCATCATACAAGGAACATCTCATGTTTAAATAGAGCGCCCAAACACAGGGAAATGACATCATACAGAAAACCACACCCACCAATCAGTGTTAAATCAAAAACATATGAACAAAACGAAAACACACTTCATAGTGATATTTCTCTGGATTCACTTTGTTATTCCTTTCTTCTTCCTTCCTTAGGTCCGCTGTAAAAAATATATATAAAGAAAAAAATCTATTTAATTTTTCTTTTCCAAAAGATATTTTTGTTTTTTTTAATTTTTTTTAAAAAATGTCAAAAAAATGTAAATAAAATTTTTTTTCTTGCACAATTGCAATATTTATAAAGACTATTATTACTTTTTTCCAAAATACGAAATCTTGGAAATTTTTATCAAGGAAAAATTATATTCTATTGGTATTTTTAACAAGGTGATCTATCAAAGGAAGCTTTGTACATTATACTCACGATTGAGTCCGCGGGGCTCAATCGTTTGTAGTCGATGTATCCAGTAAGCTTCCCTTTGAAGCAATAATTTGTTTCTATCCCCACCCCGACGTGGAAGGGGTACGCTTTCAATGATCTGATAACGCAATTGTGCCACTGTGTGTCTATGTTCGTGGAAGTGAAATGGTACAGGAAATAATAAATTTTGCTTTCTAATGGTAGATTTATGGTTGCTTAATCTATCTTTCATCCTTGTTGAGGTTTCACCCACGTACAATAGACCACAGGGGCACTTCAAGATGTATATAACAAAGCGGCTATCACATGTAAAAAAGTTTTTAATGGGTATGCGTTCACCAGATTGTGGATGTGTGAAATGTGTGCCCTTAATTACACTGGAACAGTGTACACAGTTCAAACAAGGGAAAGTTCCCATTTTAGGAGTAGCCAGTACTCTCTGTATAGGTCCAGTTCTATTACTGCCAATATCTGCCCGTACTATCCTATCGCGTATGTTGCTAGCTCTTTTAAAGCACATCATAGGTGGTTGTCTAAATTCCACCACTTGTGGATAAGATCTTGATACCACATGCCAGTGTTTATTTATTATCCCCCTCAATCTCTGGGTCCATGGATGATACTTAACCACAAGTGGGATCTGTGGTTGTTTCAATGGTTTATCCTGCTGTATTGCCTCAACTCTGTTCCTTTGTTCCTTTAATAAATGATCGGGATAGCCTCTATCCCAAAATTTCTGAGTCATCTCATCTAGTCTAACCTTGCATAATTCAGTCTTGCCCACTATGCGTTTAACCCTTTGAAATTGGGAATAGGGGAGATATTTTTTTGTAGCTGCTGGATGGTTACTCGTATAAATAAGTAAACTGTTCCTATCTGTGCTTTTTGTGAATAAATCCGTGTATATCCCACCCGTGTCTCCCTTAATTACCCACGTGTCCAGGAATGAAATTCTATGTACGTCAAAATGCAGAGTGAATTTTAATTCAGGCCAGACGGAATTGAGGTGAAGAGTAATTTTACATTGGGACGCCATCCCATAGACTCGTGCACCGCGACTTCAAACAGCAGTGCCGACCTGTGATCATCATATTACAAGGAAAGTGGGGTCATCCTCATCCTCAATGGGACTCTCGGAGTTGGAGGCAAGCTGGGCGTATGGCTCCTCGCCCGAGAACATCAGGAGGGCCATAGGGGAGTGTGTGTTTGCGTGTGTGTGTGTAAATCTTTATTTAGTGTGCGTGTGTGTGGCGGCACTGGTGTTCGCGGACTTATCACTAAAACTAAAATTTAAAAAAAATTAAAAAGGACAAAAAAAAAGTGAAAAAAAATTCAAAAATTCTAACTCTATGATCAGCCGTCCGAAGATGATCAGTGGTGTGCTGTTCAATTCGCTAACATTGGCCGGATGCTAAGGGTGGTGCCAACAGTCAGCGTACGCAGAAAAAAAAATATAGAAAAGCTTGTGCCACAAAAAATGTGTGTGTGGGCGGGGGGTCAAGGGGGGGAACTGCAGCACCCCTGTGGGGTCTAGGGTCACACAGCTGTGCTGTGGACCACAGACACCCGATTAGGGTGATGCAACAGTTGAATTTTGGTTTATTTTTTAATCATCTAAACTTTCCCTGAATATCCATGACTAACCTACCCTGTCCCTAACCTTTCCCTACATACCTTTTAGTGCCAAATGGAACTGTGGAGGGTCAGAAGGGGTGTGCTGGGAAGATATGGGGGTGCTGGCTCTGGAGATCGATGCAGCCTCTGCTCTCCTTGCTCCCGGACACAGAAAGGAGGAGGAGAGGAGCGCTGCAATAATATATTCAGCCCGTCCGCCCTGCAGCCAATCAGAGCCGATCCTGAGAATTGATGTCACCATCACCTCTCAGGATCACAGAATGGTGATTGGTGGTGTATTAACAGACCACCAATCACCATCCTGTTCTGGTTAATCTGGTCCCTAGAAACATTGAATAACCCGGAAATGCAGCAAACCGCAGGTCTGTATTTTCCTGAAGGTTGCTGCACTCGCCGACAGAGGGGGTCACAGGACCCCCCCCCCGCACATTTTCCAAGGGTGCCTGCTCAATGATTTTATCATTCAACCTTGTTCTGATCCCCTCCAACCACGTGGCGGTGATCAGAAATACACAGGGGTACAGGTACGCCCTGTGTCATTAAGTACAGGGACATCAGGGCGTACCTTTATGCCTTGTGTCACTAAGAGGTTAAATAGCATATTTTAAATTTCAATAATTTGAGTGTAAAAGTTAAGGAAGGGAGTTATAAATCATACTGTTAGGTACTGCTGACATAAACAAATCGCTACTTTTAGTCATCTACATAACTAATTCTATCAGTGACTGAAAACGTTAAAAGAAGAAAAAATCCGTTTTTTTAACTATTTTTATTTTAATTCAATTATAAAAGCTTTTATTCAATGTTCAATAACAATATCAGATATAATATAAAATCTGTAATTTAAAATATATAGTTAAATAAATAAAAAATTTAAGCATTTGATTTGAAATAAACAATGTTAGTCAAAATCACAAATTTGATTCTTATCTGCAATTGCCCTACACCAAAACAGAGTTAACTGTTTGTTGAGGGAAGTGTTATATCTAAATATATATGTATATATGCCCTGACATATATACATGTATATTGGCCCTTGGCTGTGGGCCCGTCCAGGTGGGACCAGTGGATATACATGGAGATGTATGTAGGCCCCCTTGACAGGCATACATCTCTATGTATGTGTGTGTGTGTGTATATATATATATATATATATATATATCTTATTGTCCCTTGTGTATGTGTGTGTGTATGCATATTTATGGATGTGCCCCAAACAGCCATGAATATGCATATACATATATATATATATATATATCAAACGAATGATGAGAGCGATGCAGTATCCCAGGGGGTTAGTAGCCGCTCTGGGTATGCGGGGAATCGTAGTGCAGGGTAACCCACTAACCTGGGATTCACTGTCGTCTTCAATCTGGGTAGATACTGGAACAGGCAGTTCATAAATGTCGTGACGCCAGTGCCAATTGAACGGTGACACACCGTGTAGTGATAGGTGGAATAATAGAGTAGTCCAGGTATTCATACAACATGTCAACTTTACTGCATGGATTTGTAGCAGGATGAACAGCAGAGAATACAGTTCCCGTGTTATTCCACACTTTACCATACAGTTAACAGTAGTGGTTCAGGCTTTTACTTACAACAAGGTTAACTTCGAGACAGGCCTCCTAGGTTCAGGGATTCCCTCTTATGCTACTTGCAGCAATATCCTCAAGGTCCGGACACCTAATTCCTGGTGATAACCCTTGAGCAAATAATTGGCAGAGGTCTTCTTCCCTCCTGATGGCAGGCTCTATCTTTGGAGTTCTTCAAGTATAATTAACTTGGAAAGCTGGGTGGGTATGACCCTCCACACCAGTAGTGCAATCTCTGCACTCTTGACTGAGCTCTGATTCTCTCAGCACTCACTCTAGAAACTTCTGACTAACTTCCTAGGCTAGGCCCTAGCCTATTTATACTGAACTGGGGGCTCCCTCTGCTGGCTAGAACAAGGATCGCCTGCAACAGGCCTAACTGGCTTAAAGGGAAATACACCTTATAATCTAGCAGTGTCGGGTAACCTACCCGTATGCTGCACACCCCCAGACTTTAACGTGAGTAAGGCCTCGTACTCACACACACCTTCCCGAACCGGCATAACATGGTACAGAACATAAGCATTCATTATAAATATAATAAATAATTATTTCACACAAAAAACATAACATTGGTAACTTCATGAATAAATGACGCAAGGGAAAGGGGCGTCTTCTTGCTTCTTAGGCACGGCCGCTGACCTGGCACAGCGGACTTAGGGTGAACCAGGTTAGTCCATTTTTCTTTGGTGACAGTATAATAACGGAACTACCCAGGAGTTTCCTGTGGGTGTATCACAGGCAAGGGCTCACGTGGAGGAGTCCATTCTTGCGCACAAATGTCAAGTAAGGTATTACCAGTAGCAACTGCTCGGGAGGAGACACCACCAGCATAGTCAAAGTCTCCTAAACGGACTGGCGGACGTCCCCTGGTCATCCGGGTGGACCTTCTCAGCACAGGGGTCTCCTCTTCCCTTAGCAACGAGGTAGAAGAGAGAGGAGCAACAGGAGGGTCTCCATCAGTGAGACCTTGGTCAGGAACAACAGGAACAACTAGATCCACTAGAGGGGGAACTGGATCCGGGGCATCTTGAACCGGCTCTTCTGGAGGTGAAGATACAGTAGGTGCCGGAGCAGGCACCAGCAAGTTCAACCATGGTGTCAGAAGCCAATGCATAGGATCAGCGTCATACCTTAGATTACTGACAGCCTGCATAGGATCCTCGGGCTGTATTGCTGACTCTGACACAGGGGATTCAGATCCAGAACTCTCGGCACTGGGTTCTGGTGTCAGGCAGAGCTTTAACCGGTTTCGGTGTACAATTTGGGATCCCCTGCCTTCCCGGGTGATCTCATAAGTATGAGTCCCAACATTTGGGATCGCAGTGACAACATAGGGACTTTGCTCCCATTTACTGTCCAGTTTACTTGTACGGCGGTTATTTTTTAACCATACCACAGCCCCTATTGTCAAGGGTTCTGCATGGGCTGCTTGATCATAGTCTCTCTGCTGTCGGTCTCTAGCAACATCCATACGTTCCTGAACAATAGCTTTGGCCGTATTCAATCGCCTTTGGTGCTCAGCAACCCAGTCTGTATTAGGTAATGGGTTGATGCAATCAGGTACGTGTATGTCCAAGGAGTGATCAGCAGGCAATGTCCCTTGGCGCCCAAACATTAAATAAAAAGGAGTATACCCAGTGGAACAATGGATGGTATGATTGTATGTGAACACGAGCTGTGGCAACAGATTAGGCCAATCTCCTCTGGTTTCAGGAGGTACGGCCCTCAGCATCTCTATCAAGGTCTGATTCATTTTTTCGCATAATCCATTACCTTGAGGATGGTAGGCCGTTGTCCGGATCTTCTTACAGTGGTGTAAGCGGCACAGTTCATGGAACAGATGGGACTCAAAAGCAGGTCCTTGATCGGTGAGAATCTTTTCTGGACATCCGTAGGGCAGGAGGAAGTGTTTCCAGAACAGTTCGGCTGTAGTCTTGGCTGTCTGGTCTCTCACAGGCACCGCTACAACAAACTTAGTGAAATGGTCAATAATAGTCATGGCATAAGCATACCCTGAGCGACTAGGCTCCAGCTTCACATGGTCGATGGCGACAAGTTCAAGAGGACGGGTACTTACAATGGGTCTCAGTGGTGCCCTCTGATCATGGTGCTCACTTCGTTTTAAGGCACCACACTCCCGACACCATTTCTCAATGTCTTCTCTCATGCCCACCCAGTAAAACCGTTGGCGGATATTAGCCTCAGTCTTTTGGACCCCAAAGTGACCGGATTGATTGTGGTACATCTCCAACACCATACCTGCATCTCGTCGGGGTATGAGAATCTGGTGCACTCTCTCGTTGGATACTGGGTCTAGGCTTCTCCGTAGCAATAGGCCCTTTTGTATGAAGAGTTGATGGCGCTGTCTCCACAGTTTGATGAGCTCAGGATCTGCACTCTTACGCCGAATCCTCTCAGGGGCTCTGTCACTAGTAATGAAGTCCAACAACTCACCCAGCACTCTACTTTCAGACTGTAGTTTCACCCACCTTTCTTCTTTAGGTTCAGGCCTACTGGAGGGTGAAGGAACTGCAGCTCTGTCATTGGTAGCTCGAGCCTGATCCTGTTGAGCAAATTTGTTATAGAAGGCCGGCATCTCTACATCTTCCCAAGCATCTCGCACATCATCAGGAGATGTCTCTGTGGGAAGCCTGGATAGAGCATCAGCATTATCATTAGTACGTCCAGCACGATATTTTACAGAGAAATCATAGTTGGCGAGGCGAGAGGCCCATCTCTGCTCCAAGGCCCCTAATTTAGCTGTGTTTAGATGTGCCAGAGGGTTATTGTCAGTGAATGCAATGAACGGGGTGGCGGCTAGATAATCTTTGAATTTTTCCGTCACTGCCCACACTAATGCCAGGAACTCTAGTTTGAAGGAACTATAATTCTGGTCATTTTTCTCAGCTCCTTTCAGGGAGCGGCTTGCATATGCTATCACTCTCTCTTTCCCCTCTTGGATTTGGGCTAACACAGCTCCCAGGCCTCGCTTGCTAGCATCGGTATAAAGATGGAAAGGCTTGCTATAATCTGGATAACCTAACACAGGAGGCTCAGTCAGTTTTTTTTTTTAGCAATTGGAACGCTATCTCTCTTTCCTCATTCCACTCAATGGGCACAGGAGTTCTAGGACTTTTCTTGGGTTGCCCCCTCAGGAGTTCCTGGATAGGATCAGCTATTTGAGCAAAATGGGGGATAAAACGTCTATAGTAGCCTGCAAAACCAAGGAAACCCCTCACCTCCTTGACGGTAGTAGGAACCGGCCAATTACGGACAGCCGCTAACTTATCAGGGTCAGGTTGCACGCCCTCTCCGCTTACCACATGCCCCAGGTATCTTACTGCAGGTTTGAGCAAGTGACACTTGGATGGCTTTACCTTCAAGCCATATTTGATAAGGATTTCAAATACTTCTGCCAAATGTTTCAGATGGTCTTCATATGTTTTTGAGTACACAATGACATCATCTAGATACAGCAGCACTGTTTCGAAGTTTTTGTGACCCAAACACCGCTCCATTAGTCTCTGGAAAGTTTCTGGGGCATTACATAGCCCGAACGGCATACAATTGAATTCAAACAGGCCCATGGGAGTAGTGAAAGCAGTCTTTTCCCTATCTGCAGGGGCCATGGGTACTTGCCAGTAGCCACTGGTCAAGTCCAATGTGGAGAAATAGGCGGAGGAGCCCAGAGCAGTTAGTGACTCCTCAATGCGGGGCAGTGGGTATGCATCCTTGTGGGTTATTTGGTTAATTTTCCTATAATCCACACAGAAACGGATACCACCATCCTTTTTCTTTACAAGGACCAGGGGTGCAGCCCACGGACTACGGCTGTCCCGGATTACATTAGAGTCTTTCATCTCTTGGATCATTTCCTTTACAGTCTGATATGAAGTAGGCGGTAAAGGTCTGTATCTCTCCTTGATAGGAGGATGAGAGCCAGTAGGTATGGTGTGTTGTACGGCACTAACCTCTCCATAGTCAGTAGCATGCTTACTGAAGGCCTGGTGGTGCTCTTTGACAAGCTGTATAATCCCTTCTTGTTGTTGTTGGGGGGTAGTCTCGTCCCCGACATGGAGCTCTTCCCACCAGGGCACCTGTCGCTGGGTCACCGGCGAGCATCCGCTGACTGCAGCTGGCGGCTTTTCTGTCACTGGAAGACGAATGATGTCTTGGAAGGACACCTGGGACAGCTGAGCAACAGGGTAATGCTTAGTAAGCGCAACAGGACGATCACTCAGGTTAATCAGACGGACAGGTACTTTACCTTGGGAGACGTTCACCAGGCACTTGGCAGCTCTCACATAAGGAAAGTTCTCCAACTGGATTGGTTCCACCAGGGCTGGATAATCTCGGCCTTGGACTCCCAGGACAGCACGACACCATAAAAGAGTTTGACAATTAGGAGGCAAAGTCCCAGGTTTAATATCACGGATCTTGGCCGTACAAATTTCTCCTTTCCCATTAGCAAACCTCTGCTGGGCACTTAACACAGTAATAGTCTTTTGAATCACCCTCTTGGATGCAGAGGAAGCAGTGGGCAAAGTCTGGTGTAATACGGCCAGTATTTCTGAATAACAGTTTTTGAAGACATTGGTGCCTAGAATGACAGGATGTCCTCCTCTGTCGCCGGCCTGTACTACTATCACCCCCTGTTGCGGTAAGGTTACTTCTCCCACCTGCAGGGTGGGTTCCCAGTATCCGTGAATCTTTACTGGTTTGCCATTGCTGGCGATAATCTCCACCCAGGATTCAGGCGGCTGGGTTAACTGGTTGGTGTCCCAGAACTTTTCAAATGCAGGCAGCTGAATGGTAGTGACCTGGGACCCAGTATCTAATAGGGCTTCAAAGGGGACCCCATTGATCTCTATATTGATTTTAGGATGGGATCCTACATACCGTGGCATCCAATTTGGATCTTTTGGACCTATTGTTCTACCTCCCGAGGGGTGGTCCTCAGCCTCAGGGGTTGCCCGTTTAACTGCCAGCACGTGGATTCTGTGTGTCCCACCTTTTTGCAGTATGTACACACGGGCCGCTTACGGCCTTTATTGCGCCTCCCAGGATCCCTGGGGTGAGTCTCTTGGTATGGAGGTGGGAACGGCCTAGGAGGTGACAGGAACTTTTCCTCTGACATTATGGGTTTTTCCCATTCCTCTATCTTCCTGCACACTCTCTCTAGACTTTTAGTGAGGTGATTTACTTGCTCTGTCAGCATTGCGATAGTATCGGTAGCTGAAGCTTGAACAGCTTGACCGGCCTGAGCTTGGTTAGTGATAAGCGGTTTTGGCCTGCAGGCTGATGACTCAGGTGGGGTGCTCAACTCCGTAGATACTGCTGACCCCAGAATTTTTATAGCCAGTTCTTTAAAGTCCAGAAAGGCACTGTTAGGGTGCTGGGCGGACAGCATCTTTAATTGGGTCCTTATTTGCTCACTAGACACCCCGGTGATAAATTGTTCCCTTAGGGTCTGGTCCTGATTATCAGCCTCTTTGGGATCTATCTGGATTACAGCCCCTAAAGCCTCCTGAAGTGATAGGGCATAGTCACGGAGGGACTCACCGGGCTTCTGTTTCTTGCCAAAGAAGTGCATCTTTATCTCGGAGGCAGTCCTGGTTTCAAAAGTGGCCCGGAGGCGGGTGAATATCTGCTCTAGAGTACTCCGCTCAGCAGCAGGCCAGGATAATACCTCCCTCCGGGCAGCTCCCTCCAGTTGCGCTAGCAGGATTTCCATTTGCTGGTCGGCATTTATAGGGTACAGTTTGAATAATGCCAGCAACTTTTCCTTAAAGTCTCTTAGGGTATGGGTCTCTCCTTTATAGCGGGGAAACGATGGGGCCCCAAAATAGTAAGGCATGGTAAAGGGCATCATGCTGGGGGCTGTAAGATGATTAGGAGCCGCAAGCTCTCCCGGGGCCGGCTGCTCGGGAACTCCCGGTTCTAACATGTTAGTCTATTGAGATGTGGCCGCTGGCGACTAAAGGGGCCGAAACAATCCCCTTTCCTCCGGTTACAAGTCCTTACCGGTATCGCCGGGCTTGCACAGGCCAAGTCTCGAGAGATTCCGGACGTCCTGAGTACGCGGTGACGTAGAAGAAGCAGGGCCGCGGCGGTGCGATGATGAAGAGGGGCGGGATTCTCTGTGTCTTTGAAGGGATCCGCCCACGAAGGTCCTCAGTAGCGCGGGAAACTTTACTCCAGGTGGCCGGCGGCCATCTTGGTCACCATTCCCTGACAGCAAGCAGGGTTGTTAAGTGAATAAATTGTAATCCACAACACGATTTCATTTTCCTGGGGGTAGCGCAACACAGTACAGCGCTTCCGATTCCTCCCAGGCACAATTGTAATCCACCGGCTTGGAAATAAAGGGTACAGTCCTTGCAATACGGTGGTGGAATAGTTAAAGCACACAGTTCACACTTCTCTGCACTCCAGAAGCATGCGGATCCTGTTCGTGACGCCAAAAAGAGTGATGCAGTATCCCAGGGGGTTAGTAGCCGCTCTGGGTATGCGGGGAATCGTAGTGCAGGGTAACCCACTAACCTGGGATTCACTGTCGTCTTCAATCTGGGTAGATACTGGAACAGGCAGTTCATAAATGTCGTGACGCCAGTGCCAATTGAACGGTGACACACCGTGTAGTGATAGGTGGAATAATAGAGTAGTCCAGGTATTCATACAACATGTCAACTTTACTGCATGGATTTGTAGCAGGATGAACAGCAGAGAATACAGTTCCCGTGTTATTCCACACTTTACCATACAGTTAACAGTAGTGGTTCAGGCTTTTACTTACAACAAGGTTAACTTCGAGACAGGCCTCCTAGGTTCAGGGATTCCCTCTTATGCTACTTGCAGCAATATCCTCAAGGTCCGGACACCTAATTCCTGGTGATAACCCTTGAGCAAATAATTGGCAGAGGTCTTCTTCCCTCCTGATGGCAGGCTCTATCTTTGGAGTTCTTCAAGTATAATTAACTTGGAAAGCTGGGTGGGTATGACCCTCCACACCAGTAGTGCAATCTCTGCACTCTTGACTGAGCTCTGATTCTCTCAGCACTCACTCTAGAAACTTCTGACTAACTTCCTAGGCTAGGCCCTAGCCTATTTATACTGAACTGGGGGCTCCCTCTGCTGGCTAGAACAAGGATCGCCTGCAACAGGCCTAACTGGCTTAAAGGGAAATACACCTTATAATCTAGCAGTGTCGAGTAACCTACCCGTATGCTGCAGCAGCACTTCCAGTATAGAGTGAACGGGTGAGGACCCCAAACTTTATTCAAGCGACGTTTCGGCCTGCTCAATGAGGCCTTTCTCAAGCTACATAACAGTGCATATGGCAAGGTATATATACCCACCAATTACAATCAGTGGTTAGGCGGGACTCCAGTCAAGTCACGTGATCATTAACTATATAAACACATGACATAAGTGTATAGTAAACATTCTCATGTTGCGAGCATACAAACATTTCATAAGTGATCATAATGATATCAAAACTAATATATAGAGGTAGATCTCTGTGCATCCATTACATTTAAATAGAATATATATCTCTCTATTCAATACATGATTACCCATAATAAACACTGTGCAGAAAGTGTTAAGTGCATAAAGGGTTAAAAACATCAATTACTGTTACAGCTGTACCTTATCATAAGTTAAAAACAGCAGGACGGAGCTCACCACACTTAGACCCTTGGAACCGGCCGGCATTGGCGTCCCCTCGCCAACGATGCGCATGCGCTGAGCCAGACGTCAGTGGCCACATCCCCCGACACAGCCGCGCTCACACGTGACCGCTCCATGGACCGCAGCGTCGTCCCCTGGAGCGCACCGCAAGAGAAACAGCTGTGAGGGGAGGGAGGCCAGGACATGTGACTCAGCGTCAGACGCACAGCACACTGGGGTGTGTTTTAGTGACCATGGTGATGTAAACAATAAGGAGACATGTGGGCATACGCACTGTCACCAGGACGCATATGTGTGCACACAATCTAAATAGCAGTGCTCCTGCAGGTACATATAGCTGGCCCAACGGGTAGGCAATCAAACTCTGCTGGCACACACAGAGCGACCGCCTAATCCACACTGGCCATCACTAATGCACCCTATTCATGTGTGGTTACGATGGGACACACCTCCCATCTGCCTACACCTATAGCACTGATGTGTGTATAACTCCACCAGCTCCAAAATGTGTGGCAAGTGAAATCGCACACACCATCAGTACAAATAAAGTAACTGTCACACATCCACAAACATAGTGTGCATCATGCTAACAATCCAGGTCATCAGTCGCAGTCCCGCAAGTCTCCACACAATGGTCACTATCACGCTCTTGTATCCAAGGTCATTGGGCGGCTCCATCCAGTACATAGACAAAGGCTCATCAAGTTCATCCAAAGTCATCTAGGATAAATGAAAATTGCATCAATATACATTGATTATCTAATCAGACACATTAGCACTGTTATATGTCTCCTACACCAGACCGAGTGGTCAAGGTCCCCCACGTCGGCGAGCGCTGCACCTATCTATCACCCACATAATTCCCATCTACATTCCGCATTAAGGCCGTCTGGCTTCAATGTCCGTAGCCTATGTATCCACATGATCTCACGTTGCTTAAGTAATCTTTCCCTATTGCCTCCCCGTTTAAGTGGGGGAATATGATCTATCACATATAGTTATATTTATATGTGTATGGATGTGCCCCAAGCATCCATACACATATAATATAGGAACGAGATGTGCCCCCCCCTCCTCCTGCATCCCTGCAGGGGATGAGAAGGTCACCAGATGGCTGGACAATTATGTCCAGCCTCTGGTAACCTCAAAAGGCATAGGATCAATAGAGATCCGATGCCTTTTGGTATTTAACTATCCCCAGCCGTTGGATAGTTAACATAACAGAGAGAGGGAAACAAACGTCCCTCCCTCTGTTATCTGCACACCTCCGGCGCGATAATTATCGCACCGCATGGTATGCAGATGCGCTACAGGCGGAGGATCAAAGGAACCCTCCGCCTGGAAGCGCACTCCGGGATGCGCGGGCCGGCGCGGTGACGTAGTCCGGCGGAGCTACGCTGAGGCACTTTTGGAACAGAGCCCCAGCCGGAGAGGATCATCCCTGGACAAACGAGCCCCCCTGGACAACGAGCATAATATCCTAAGTATCAATATATATTTAACCCTCGCTCCCCCCATACAATATTAACCCTTATTCCCCCATACTATAACCCTTATTGCAACCCTTATTCTACCCTATTTTCCCCCATACGATAACCCTTATTGCAACCCTTATTCTACCCTATTTTCCCCCATACTATAACCCTTATTTTGTAACCCTTATTCTACCCTATTTCCCCCCCCATACAATATTCCGTCTACCACCAACGAACCCTTCCTGTTAACCCTTACAACATACCCCCCCTGGACCCTTGATACACCCCTTATCCCCTTGGTTACCCCTAATCCCTCTATACCCTTACATACATATACCTTCACCCCCTGATCCCTTGGTTACCCTTACCTTCTCCTGCCCTGAGTCCCCCTTTTTCTATCCCCTGTGTTCCCCCAGGACATCCCTCATTGTCCGTAATAACCTCTTGTCATTCCCCGTAGGGATAGTATATTGTCAGGATTGGGTGGGCTGCTGGTGAAGTGTATGTATGTGTATTAGTGTAATTGTAGTTAGATTTTGGGGAGGACTTGGGGCTGCGTTAGTGTAGTCAGAACCGTATTAGTGTGTGTATTCATATTGCTGTGGGCCGCTGTAACTATATAAGTCTATTCCCTTGATATAGAAATATATAGTTATAAACATTTATATTCCTTTGTATTAGTAAGTTGCCTCAGCAATAGTTGTAGTGTATTGTTGTACTGTATTATCAGTGTATTACATGTGTTATGTTCTGTAAGAATTAATAAATACGGTGTTATTTATACCCTTTGTGTAGCGTGTACTTGTTAGCGGTAGCGAGTTAGTAAGGCGCATGCAGCTAGTTTAGTGAGTAGCGTAGGGCAATCAGTAGTGTTTTGTTGTAAGTAAGGTATAAATAGGCGGAGCTATCATAAGACGACTCACGCCTATTTATGAATATTAATTATTGAGATATGCATAAATATCAATAATTAATATCCCCTTTAACATTGGCGAGCCAGGCCCACTGCTAAGAATTTGTTTTCTGTGTTTGGTTTTGGTGAAAAGAATCGCTTACGCTGTGAACTAGTCAGACGGGAGGGACGCGGTCAGTGGATTCTGAGCGTCCATTGCCTGATAGTTCGTATAGGTAAAGCGGTTTGTTCATTCAGAACCATACACAGAGCAATCTCTACAGCAGAGAATCTAAAAATCCTTTCTGATTTTTCTGTATTAATATTTTCTGATTCCCTTACACGCCCACTGGAGAGAAGTCATACACCACTGAAGAGAGAACCATCGTCACTGAAGTCAAACAGAAGTCGTCTGGCTGGTCGGGAGAAGGCGTTCCGAATATTGAAGGACCTCCTCCACGCAGCAACACAGTACAACAAACAACAACACCAATGAAGATTGCCTCTCGTCAAAAAGTAAGTATGAACTTCGCCACACTGCAACACCTCAGCAAACATAGCACATACAACCCCATCATCCCCACCACGTACAAATCCACTGAGCTGCTATGGTCCACTTTATTGGACCAGGCATACGCTCATGACAAACTCTGCATTAATCGCAGCATGTTTAAAAAAAACAAAAAACGGCTCCAAATGTTAGCCAAATTGGTTCACACCTTTGAGGATATCATTTGGAAGCCGGAACATCTTGAAACACTTAACAGCACAGCAAAGGCAGAGGAAGTTTCCAACACTGCAAACTTTCACTGCAATTGTTGTGTTGAGAACATTAAACAGTTACACACATTACAAACACAACTACAAGAGAAGTCCCAGTGTACGGTCGAGAGGGGCAGGGAGATTTGCGTGTTAGAGTCTAGACTCTCGGACAAGGAGAGTTTCTACTCTGACATAAATAAGGAACTGCTCAGACTGTACACTGAGATAAACCAGTTCAGGAACAATACGGTATCTATGGATAACATGATTGTTCAACTTCGAGAGGACCTGGCTGCAAAAACGCAAACCATTGCGGATTTGCAGCAGGTCATCTCGAATCTGTCACGGCCTGGTGCTAACAGTATGGTGTGTTAGCGCAATTCATGCGCTTCTCCTTCTTCTTTGTGTGGTGCCAAATCAATTAGAAGAATAAGTATGTGCATGCCATACAGCTTTATAATGAGACCAGACACGCTAGGTGCTTTCATGAAAGCATCTTCTCATCTTCCTTGAGCCATGGTGGAAGAGCCGGCGAGAGCGCCTTTTATTCACAGTACATTCACTTAAATAGCAGACATGACATCACAAAAGGGGTGTTCCTTAAGAAGACACTATTGGCTCCTTAACCTGATAGGAGTGGTTTCACTGAGTCTATAGGTGTATTTGAAGACTGTAATGTAATCCCCTCTTTCCCCCTCCCTCATTGACCTTCTCATACATATGGTTTGCAGCCATCTAGTGGACAGAAATGTGTACTACAGAATATTCTCATTATATATTCATAAAATCATAAATCCTTCTCTCACAAATCCCTCCTTTTGCGGGAAATAGACCAGAGGTGAACAGGCAAAAGTGAGGTACTCTCCCAACGCCCTAAACAGCGAAGAGCTGGACTTTCCTTATTGCTTCACCAGGTCCCCTCAACTCCCTTTCGGGTTTGCCTTCACCTTGTCCTATTTACCCCGCAACCATCAACAAGGTTTTATTTACTTAAGGATGGAATAATCTGTGTCTTTGACAGGGGCACAGCACATATACATAGTGTGGGCATGGATGTATTATACATTTTCAAAAACAATTTTCCTAAAATGTAGAACTATATGCCTGTTAAAACCAAATTCTAATAACATTGTAGTCGCTGAACCAGTTCCCAAAACATTATTCTGGCCATGATATTAATTTCAGAATTTTTCCCATCAGTTCATTTGATAAAGTTCATCAGTTTCTTCAGATCCTTGGTGATCCTTCCATCAGTTTCTTCAGATCCTTGGTGATCCTTCCATCAGGGGCAGTGTTGTCCGGGATGTAGATGCAGCAGTTCCTGTAGACCCCTCCTTTTTCTGCTGTCAAGGACCAGTCGGTTCTGTAGAGTCATCACTGGAAAAGAGCTCAGTTGTTCCACCATTCCTTCAACAGCATCACAGATATAATTCACAAATCTCTGTTGATGACAATAGAGATGTTAATCCAATCAAAAAACATTAATTTTTTTATTTTTACTAATCATGGGAGTTAATGACTCGAATCCTGCAACTATCTGACTTTTTGCTTTAAATTAATCAGAAACTCTTCTACAGACTCCTATGGCATCCATGTATCCATGTGAGTCAAAGGATGTAGGCAGTGACCTCCTTAGTCGTGACCAGACAATGTTTTCTGATTTGATCCCACTCAGGAGGTGAGAATAGAACAAATGGCATCAGTACCCGATCAGGACTTGATCAGGGTACATTGACCACTTCATTCCACCTGCATCCTGGGTCGGAGTTTCAAATCTCCACACAATCACCAGATATCTGCGTTTTGATAATTTTGGTTCATAAATTATGTAAGAACAATATCCTGGAGGGAAAACACCAAAGGGCTTTCCTGTATAAATCCTGTCTCTAAGGTCCTAGGGGATCTTTGTCACTTACACACGCTCCTAACACATATATCCCCAAATCCTGTTGTATAGGATTTCTAATGGACAGGAACAGAGGATTACACTCATCATGTTTACAACTGTTTGGTGGGGTTCCCTTCAGGATAGTCATTCTTTGCGACAAACCTTCAGCTTTTCTGACTCTAGAGGTAGTTTCCACTGGATTATATTCCCAACACTTCAGATTAGTACTCCATTCTGTTAATTTCCAATATCCACAGTTGGTATGGTCATATTTAAATACAATTTCCGTAGACTGGGTCAGTCCCCGTCACACAGATGTACTTATCAGACCAAAACCAAGTGTCCTCTCTGTCATCTGTCTTACAGTCCACTATACTGCAAAAGTCAGCTTAGTTGTTCCTGACTCATCTTGATAATATATCACCGTTGGAATTTGATTTGACTGTGATTTCCCCTTTGTACAATATGGAACAAACAATAAGGCATGAAACAACATTATGGCTCTTATAGTCCTGGCACTTGATTGCAATACGATCAGTTTCTCCTTGCAATTCGACAGCAGTGGCGGCGGTTATCAGGACTTGATGTAGATCTTCTGTCATGGTCTTACCTTCTTGCTGTTCTCCTTCGTTTGACATGTGCTGGCGGCCATCTTGGTTTCTGGGTTTCTTGTAGCCTTCCACCCTGCGGCTCCTCCTTCCCACTGGGAGGAGCTGGATGCCTAGCTCATATATATAGGAGGTCTGTGGCGTCAGTTCCTTGCTTGGTCCTCCTGTGTTCACATGCTTCTAAGACTGCTGCTGCTTCTGGTTCCTAATCCCGGCTTCGTCTGACTTCCCTGCTGGTTCCTGCTCCTGGCTTCGTCTGACTACCCTGCTGGTTCCTGATCCTGGCTTCGTCTGACTACCCTTCTGGTTTCCTGACCTCTGGCTACGCAAAGACTCTGCTTCGGTTTCACCATCCGTTTGGACTTTTGCTTTATAGCTTGATTTTCAATAAAGCCTTCTTATTTTCACTTATCTCTTGTGGTACGTCTGGTTCATGGTTCCGTGACATTAGGACCAAGCCATGAATTCTGACGGTACAGGGCCATCCTCGCTACCCACGCTGGTTGCCAGACTTGATCAGCAGGATCACCTGTTGGGTCGGTTCGCTGTGGCGTTGCAAACCCTGCTTGAACGCACGGCTCATTTCGCTCCTACTGCCGCTCCGGTTGTTGCACCAGAGTCTACCCCGACACCTGTTGTTGCGCCTGCGGTGTTTCGGGGTATGTCCGGTTCTGCCCTACTTCCACAGCGCTTTGGGGGAGAGCCAACTCAGTGCCGAGGTTTCCTTAACCAGGTGGGCATTTATTTCGAGTTGCTGCCACATGCCTTTCCTACTGAGAGATCAAAGGTGGGCTTCTTGATCTCGCTGCTCGCAGACAAGGCCTTGGCCTGGGCCAGCCCTTTATGGGAGAACAACGATCCGGTGGTTGCCGAGTTTTCCGGTTTCATTGCTTCTCTTCGGAAGGTATTTGATGTGCCGGCTCGTGCTGCCTCTGCTGCGAAGCTCCTTATGTCCATCAGACAGGGTTCACGATCCGTAGCCGAATACGCCATTGAGTTTCGTACCCTGGCAGCAGAGGTGGGCTGGAATAATGAGGCTCTGGTCGCTGCTTTCTCTCATGGTCTCTCGGATGCCTTGAAGGATGAGGTTGCAGCTAAGGACCTACCAGTGGAGCTCGAGGCTCTTATTTCTTTCCTGATTTTGATTGACACCAGACTCAGGGAGAGACCTTCCTTTAAGCAGAGCCTGCGGAGGCCTTCTAACAGATTGGCGCCTACGTTTGCTATCCCACCCGTGCCTCCCTCTCCTCCCGCGCCTCCTGGGGATGACTTGTCTGGGGGTGAACCCATGCAGCTGGGATTTGCTTGCCTGTCCGAGGGGGAGAGGGCACTCCGGAGACGCGAGGGCCGATGCATGTACTGTGGTCTCGGTGGGCATTTTCGGTTGGCATGTCCGAACCGTCCGGGAAACGCTCGTACCTGAGATCCTGTCGGGGGCAGATCTTGGGTGGAGTCTCCTCGTCCCCGGTTTTCCGTGTTGACAAACCACTGATCACTGTTGTCCTCTCCTGGGTCGGGGGCTCGGTGACGACCCAGGCGTTGGTGGACTCTGGTGCTGGTGGTTTGTTCATTGATAGTATGTTCGCTGCCGCCAATTCCATTCCTCTGCAAGCTCGAGGTTCCCCACTGGCTCTTGAGGCGATAGACGGCAGACCCCTTCTGCCGCCACACGTGACTCATGAGACCCTTCCAGTGGGGATAGCCATTGGTGCCGTTCACAGAGAGTCGGTCTGCCTCCAGGTTATTTCGTCTCCACACTACTCGGTGGTCTTGGGGTACCCCTGGCTCCAGAAGCATAATCCGACTTTCGATTGGAGATCGGCCGAGATCCTCTCGTGGTCACCGCAGTGTGGGGCTAGTTGCATCCATGGGCCTGCCAAGTTGCTGTGTACTTCCTCGGACTCTCTGTTGCCTCCTGAATACGAGGAGTACCGGGATGTATTAGATAAGGTGCGTGCGGTTGCCCTACCTCCGCACCGCCCATACGATTGTGCCATAGAGTTACAATCTGGTGCCGTTCCTCCTCGTGGCAAGGTCTATCCACTGTCGGTAGCGGAGAATGAGGCCATGGAGGAGTACGTGAGGGAGGCGCTTTCACGCGGACACATTCGCAAATCCTCGTCCCTGGCAGGGGCTGGATTTTTCTTTGTGAAAAAGAAGGGTGGTGAGTTGAGGCCTTGCATCGATTACAGGGGTCTCAATCGCATCACGATCAAGAACGCTTACCCGATACCCTTGATTTCCGAGCTGTTCGATCGCCTTAAAGGGGCCACGGTCTTTACCAAACTCGACCTGAGGGCGGCATATAACCTGGTAAGGATCAAGGCGGGCGATGAGTGGAAGACCGCGTTTAACACCAGGACCGGTCATTATGAATCCTTGGTTATGCCCTTTGGGTTGTGCAATGCGCCCGCAGTCTTTCAGGAATTCATCAACGATGTTTTCCGTGACCTGTTGCAGCAGTGTGTGGTGGTCTATTTGGATGACATCTTGGTATATTCTGAATCCATGGAGGCCCACATTCTGGATGTCAGACGAGTGTTGCAACGGTTACGAGAGAACAAGCTGTTCGGTAAGCTTGAGAAATGCGAATTTCACCGATCCCAGGTAACCTTCTTAGGGTACATCATTTCCGCTGAGGGGTTCTCCATGGATCCTGAGAAGGTTTCGGCTGTCTTACAGTGGCCCCAGCCCAGTGGTCTTCGTTCCCTGCAGCGCTTTTTGGGCTTCGGCAATTATTATCGGAAGTTCATCAGGGACTTTTCCATGCTGGCCAAGCCTCTCACGGATCTGACCAGGAAGGGCAGTAATTCCCAGGTCTGGCCGCTCGAGGCCATCCGAGCTTTTGAGACCCTAAAGTCCGCCTTTGTGTCGGCTCCCATTCTGTCGCATCCCAACCCTGGGTTGCCCTTTGTCCTCGAGGTGGACGCGTCTGAGACGGGAGTATGCGCCCTTCTGTCTCAGCGTAGAACACCAGAGGGTCCTCTGCTTCCTTGTGGGTTTTACTCCCGGAAACTGTCTCCCGCGGAGTGCAACTATCAGATTGGTGACAGGGAGTTATTGGCCATCGTGCAGGCCCTTAAAGAATGGAGGCACTTGCTCGAGGGTTCAGTGGTTCCGGTTCTCATCCTGACGGACCACAAGAATCTGACCTACCTTTCTGAGGCCAAGAGATTGACACCACGTCAGGCCAGATGGGCTCTGTTCTTGTCACGTTTTAATTACGTGGTCTCCTACCTACCCGGTTCCAAGAACATCAGGGCGGATGCCTTATCACGGCAGTACTCCGAGCTGTCCAGGGAGGAGTCGATTCCGACCTCGGTCATACCTCCGAATCAGATCTTGGCCGCCATTCGCACCAGCCTGACCTCTCCTCTGGGTGAGCAGATTTTGGCGGCTCAATCTGGTGCTCCCTCTGGGAGACCCAACGGCAGATGTTTTGTGCCTGAGGAGTTGCGCACTCGGTTGTTGCGAACCTATCATAACTCCAAGACCGCGGGGCATCCTGGAAAGAATCAGCTGTCCTGGGCTGTTTCACGTCTGTTCTGGTGGCCTTCCCTACGTTCCGACATCGCCGCATATGTAGCGGCATGCTCCGTTTGTGCCCAGAGTAAGTCCCCTCGGTACCTTCCGTTGGGGCTTCTGCAACCCATAGCTACCGGGGAGCGCCCATGGTCACACCTGGGGATGGATTTCATTGTGGACCTCCCTGCATCCCGAGGCCATACAAGAGTTGGCCACGATTTTTGCCAGGGAGGTCTTCCGGTTGCACGGTTTGCCCAAGGAGATTGTGTCGGATCGGGGGAGTCAGTTTGTGTCCAGGTTCTGGCGCGCCTTTTGCTCCCAGTTGGGGATTCATCTCTCCTTCTCCTCGGCCTACCACCCTCAGTCCAATGGGGCCGCTGAACGATCCAATCAGGCCTTGGAGCAATTCCTTCGTTGCTATGTCTCCGATCACCAAGACAATTGGGTTGACCTCCTGCCTTGGGCTGAGTTTGCCAGAAACACGGCGGTGAACTCTTCCTCTGGGACGTCTCCCTTCTTGGCCAATTATGGGTTCCAACCTGCCGTCTTACCGGAGGTATTCTCTCCCCAGGATATTCCTGCTGTGGAGGATCACCTTTCCGTCCTACGTGCTTCTTGGGTACAGATCCAGAAGTCCCTTGAGGCCTCTGCGCAGCGCCAGAAACTCCAGGCTGATCGCAGACGAGCGCCTGCTCCTTCCTACCAGGTCGGAGACCGTGTATGGTTGTCCACCCGCAACCTCAACCTTCGAGTGCCCACTCCCAAGCTGGCTCCTCGCTTTGTTGGTCCCTTCCGAGTGCTTCGCAGGGTAAACCCGGTAGCCTATGCCCTTGCGCTTCCTCCTGGCATGCGGATCTCCAACGTGTTTCATGTCTCCCTGTTGAAGCCACTGGTGTGTAATCGTTTCACTTCCTCGGTTCCTCGGCCTCGTCCGGTCCAAGTGGGCAATCGTGAGGAGTATGAGGTGAGCAATATCCTGGACTCACGCCTGGTCCGCGGTCGGGTGCAGTTTTTGGTCCATTGGCGTGGTTATGGTCCAGAGGAGCGTTCCTGGGTTCCCTCCGCAGATGTCCATGCTCCTGCCTTGCTCCGAGCCTTCCACGCACGCTTCCCTCAGAAACCGTTTTTTGCTCCGCGGAGGAGGGGCCCTTGAGGGGGAGGTACTGTCATGGTCTTACCTTCTTGCTGTTCTCCTTCGTTTGACATGTGCTGGCGGCCATCTTGGTTTCTGGATTTCTTGTAGCGTTCCACCCTGCGGCTCCTCCTTCCCACTGGGAGGAGCTGGATGCCTAGCTCATATATATAGTAGGTCTGTGGCGTCAGTTCCTTGCTTGGTCCTCCTGTGTTCACATGCTTCTAAGACTGCTGCTGCTTCTGGTTCCTAATCCCGGCTTCGTCTGACTTCCCTGCTGGTTCCTGCTCCTGGCTTCGTCTGACTACCCTGCTGGTTCCTGATCCTGGCTTCGTCTGACTACCCTTCTGGTTTCCTGACCTCTGGCTACGCAAAGACTCTGCTTCGGTTTCACCATCCGTTTGGACTTTTGCTTTATAGCTTGATTTTCAATAAAGCCTTCTTATTTTCACTTATCTCTTGTGGTACGTCTAGTTCATGGTTCCGTGACATCTTCAAACCGTAGCTCTAGGACTTTCTGCCCGTCTCTTGTTTTACCACTATCCAATCTCCTGATTGTGAAGAATGAATCGCTTCTATACAGTCTGGATTCTAGGAAACAACTAAAACTTGGAAATACACATTAGGCAATAACTTGTGCAACAGACAACATCATTTTGGAAAACTACTATGCTGCATCTGGAACTATTGGGGAAATAGACACCTAATCCAGGAGCATTCCCAAAGAGTACTTCATAAGGACTTAGGCCTATCTTCCGGTTAGATGTATATCGGATGGAGAAAAAACCCCAGGGATAGGTACTCTCACCTCAGTCAGTATCTTTTAGCTGTAGCCTTTGCTACAGGCCAAATCTCCGAATATCCTGGAAAGAGATCAATACAGACACAGACATATTCACACTGTTCCACCTTTGTTCTGAATGTAGTCAACCCGCAGTCTCTGAAATGGGTAAGATGACCTTGGCATATGCCTTCCTGGAACTCCCATAGTTCTCCCATCATTATTACAGCATTCACCTAGTGGCAGCATTGTTGAACCCAGGAGTCATCCACCAAAGAACCCAATCACACCTTCTCTCTCTGGATTTGCCCATGTTCTAAATCCATCCTCTTTAGGTAGAGTGCCCTCTGAAGGAAGAGTTTATTACCAACTCTCCAGAGTCCTATTATCACTTCTACCTTTATCCTTTGATGTTTCCTTTCAGCCTCTGTAACCTGTATCTGAAAAAGACAAACTTTTTGGAAGTCCACTGGCCTTAAGCCATCCTGTATCACACAGATTTCCACTTAGCGTAGACTTCAGGTAATAATGTAACCTCTACCTTCTCAGGCAGTATCAGGGCATCAAACATCTTTCATACACTCAGCATTCATTATTGATGGGCTTAGCCATGGATCCAACAAAATCTCTGCTTCACTAGATTAGACCATAATAATGAGTGATACCGAAGGCATACCTGGATGTTAGCAGTCTTACCCTCAGCCATCTTACCAACCTCAGCGAGTGTCTTCAGCTCTGTCTCCTGCACTACCATTGCTGGACGGAGTGGTTCTTTCTTGACAACATCAGATTAAGTAGGAACAGCATATCCTGTCCGAGGTGATCCATCTTCCAGGAACCTGAAATGATCTACCAGAAACTCAAAAATGTGGTTATTAATTGGATACATTAAATTTGAATTTGAATTTTTATTTACTACTCCCAGAAAGCACTTTTTATTTTTATTTAGAGAGGTGGGAAAGAGTATTTGTATTTACTACTCCCAGCCTCCCCCCCTCCAGATGCAGCAGAGTAATCGGATCTAATTTTGCACACCCTTAAGACGGTGATTAATTGGTGAGAGGAGTAGGAATTGCATTACTATATGCTCCTACACATGTGATACTACCCTTACCCATGAGAGATCATGGAACATGTTTGCTATGAGGCAATGTAATTAGATCCTAAGGACTGTATAGAATAACAGGGATCCAGTATTTGATTCTGGGTTGTTAATTTCCTATGGGTGTTTCATTTGAAGGGGCTGAACATTTGTCTTCCTCCCACAGGCGAGGAAGTGGGCAAGTACATACAAAGTCTTCCTCCCCCCCTTGTGGGGAGGACTGATAGGCAGCCACGCCCACCTTAGGTCTTTGTTTGATTTAACTTTTAACAATATGACAAAATAGGGACAAAATGAACTTCTCTCAAGCCTAGCCAACACTAGACCTTTCTAGATGATTCTCAAGACCATCCACAAAGGCAGTACTTAGGATTTTCTCATGCATAGATAAGGTAATCTCAAAAATCCAAATCCACCCAACTTTTCTGGAGTCTAGTGAAAACTTTCTCCACACTCTCTGTCCTGAGGACAATGTGACTGACTGATGATCTAAACACTTCATCACAGACTCAATGATCTTCACTATGCATTAAATCCCCAGCTCTACATTGGACTCAATTTTCCAAATCTCATAAATAATATGAGAAAACTCTCCATATTTTAACTAATTTTCTATAAAGCAGCATAAGTAAGTCCTCTGAATTGGGAATTCTATTCATCATGGCAAAATTGATGTTACTACTGGGTGTAGTATATGTCATACATCATATAATGATGCAGATATCCCTACACTTTCACTCATACCTGAATAAGGACTTTAGAATGGGTGCAATCTAGATTGAGTAGACTGGACACTTCCAACTAGCATCATGGGAATAATTACTGCAGGTACCTTTTTAACTGATGGGACATACAATTGGGAAGGGTTATTTTCAGACTTCACTGGATATAATCCAGTGTTGGAACTATGATAGGATTGTGTAAAGTCTTTGAGATCCACAGACAACAGCATTCCTGTACCTGCACACACACTCATCCCCCATAAGGCCTAAGGAAAGAGTTTTTTGGGGGGTGGGGAAGGGCTAGAGAGAGCAGAAAGCACAGTGGGTGGTGCTGATTAGCACATTCCAGCACCTGGTGTAGAGGAGGAGCTGACAGAAAAAGCAATAGGTAGTCTTTGATGATGGACCACAAGACCCAGGATTACTCTTTTCTTTTTTTTTTTTCTTTAAGTTACAACACATGTGGGGGGGGGAAGGGAATGCCGCATGGCAAACTTCTTTGTTCTGTTCCCTACCACACCCAAATCCTCCATTTTACTATAGCAGTATTGTCCATTCTCCTCAATTACTTTCAACTTTCCATATACACTTTTCCACAAACTTTAATTTAATCTATCTCCTACTGCATTTGCAACATCTAGGGGGAACTTTTACACAAAACTGCATATTTACGGATAATACCGGAAATCGCTGCTACTTAGTATGACAGAATGCTTTCAACTTTTATTTTCTAACTGAAACTTTTCCTTTCTTTTCCTCTCATCAACTGAGCCGCTGTTAATATCTCTTTACTCTGTCCTGCAACATTCGAATTTCCCATTATTGTAGTTGCACAAAGCTCTAACAATTGCTACTTATCAAACCCGCAAACTTAAGCGTAGTTGCACAAAGATCAAACGGAATCCGATTACTATAAGTAATCGCCACCGAACCCACAAACTTAAGCGCAGTTGCACACAGCTCAAATGAAATAATAGTATTGAACCCACAATCTCTCAAAGTGAAGACCCCTAGTCAATTCACCGGGATACAAAATCTTAATAACTTCCAATTGCCTATGGCAATTGGTATTAACCCTTATCTCCAGATTCTCGTCAGAATCTTGGGCTGGGAACTAATTCTACGTCACAGGATATCCGGCTCAGCTGTCTAACAATTTCCGTTTAGTTCCAGCATGTTCTACCACACAAAGAAGGAATATTTCAACAGGTTCTTTGTAACAGACAGATCAGCTATAACTTGAACCCTTTTATCGCTATAACACCAATTCAACTCTTGAGAACCCACAAAAGCGGAAGTTACAGAGGAGATTTGTAAGAAATAAAGCTTTCTTACCTTGCCGGCATGTGATCTCGTCTGATGGTTCAGTTTAAGTCGCTCTCGTGGCGTTTGAATCGGAAGTTACGCAAGCTGTCCGCCTCACGCTCGGCGACATTTTGTTAGCGCAATTCATGCGCTTCTCCTTCTTCTTTGTGTGGTGCCAAATCAATTAGAAGAATAAGTATGTGCATGCCATACAGCTTTATAATGAGACCAGACACGCTAGGTGCTTTCATGAAAGCATCTTCTCATCTTCCTTGAGCCATGGTGGAAGAGCCGGCGAGAGCGCCTTTTATTCACAGTACATTCACTTAAATAGCAGACATGACATCACAAAAGGGGTGTTCCTTAAGAAGACACTATTGGCTCCTTAACCTGATAGGAGTGGTTTCACTGAGTCTATAGGTGTATTTGAAGACTGTAATGTAATCCCCTCTTTCCCCCTCCCTCATTGACCTTCTCATACATATGGTTTGCAGCCATCTAGTGGACAGAAATGTGTACTACAGAATATTCTCATTATATATTCATAAAATCATAAATCCTTCTCTCACAGGTGCCCACGAAACAGGTTTGTGTTTCGGGAACGGCACAGGGGGAGATAGCGGCGACAGCGCCAAGATCTTCCACGGATCAAACATCCGATACAGTAGACACTAGGGAACAGGTGGAACGGACGCTACATTTCACCCAAACACCCAGGGAGAATAGGGGTAGCAACCGATCCCAGGAACAGGGCAACGATTGGAGAGAGGAAAGTGGTTGGCCATTTACCACTTCCAATCCGCCAACGCGTCCGGAAAGACAGGAAGATTTTTACCCTAACCATTCCAGTATGGAAAGGATAAACTTCCTGTTACGGATCTGCAAGGAGATCCCAAAATATGATCCCAGTGTAGATCCGTTTACTTCATGTGATATCTTCGAGGGTCACTGTAACAAGTATTCAGTGGCTCACGAATATCGCATGGAGTTATTCAAGTTATGGTTACCTACACACCTAAACCAAAGGTATGAGGTAACGGGGAGGACGCAACCCATGAATGGACAGTTTTATGACAAGGAGGAACGTCTCTCCATACTCATGAAACTGGCAACGGGCCATTGGGACGTCACTCCGGATATCCTGTCCAAGTTCAAACCCACTATACATGACGAACCTCTGTCTATGTGTAGTCGGTTTGAAGCAATGTACAGAAGGGTTACGAAAAATCACGGTATCGGAATTCCACAGGGTATGATACGTATGTTTGTGGAAAAATTCCCATACCTTGACACTGCAATCCGGTTGAGTGCAGCTAGGGAGCCATCCCTTACGGATGCTCCTATGATTATTGAGCAGTGCAGACAGGATACACTGCTCAATAAGAAATCCGTCAAAGTGACGGAGCGTGCGCCTGTACACGATACATCTCAAGATGAACGGGTACAGCACACAAAAGGTAATTCAGCTATTCGCCCCACAGCCCCGCCATTGGAAAGGATGGGAGGCATTCGATGCTTCCTATGTTTACAATACGGGCACATAAAGAGGAATTGTCCACAATGGTCACGTAATAACCGGACAAATCCTGAGAGAACGGGCAATAATAACGGTTTCAAGATGAAACCTAATTATGCCAAACCAGTGGGGGAATATCTGGGACATTCACAGGTCCAGACACCAAAACGTGTGGCTGTTGTGAATGACCCAGCGCGTTCGGTAAGGAGTGTGGCATCCCTGGAATCCACACTAAGGGTCTATAACAAGAACCTACAAGTGGCAGTATGTATCTCACAGGTACCTACTAGGAGTCTGGTAGAAATTGATTGAAGATCAGGGATCCCTAAAGATCTGGCGCCAGTATGTCCCATCATACTGGATTCTTCAGGGAGACCCCACATAAAGGCCAAAATCAAAAATCAGGACGCCGAAATCATGCTTGACACTGGTGCGGAAATTTCCATTACCAATGTCAAACATGATTTACATCCCAACAGCCCTCAGTGTGTGGTGATCGGATTTGATCACCAACAAGGGGGGGTGAGGGCCCACAGAATAGAAGAAGTAATTGTCCAGATTACCAGTCACACGACCCTCAGGATCCCCATGTGGTATTACCCCGGTTCTGACAACATTATTGGAACCGACGTAATGACACAAAATGGGTGGATCCTAGATCTGGCAAATAGTATTGTATGGAAGGGTCCCAGACAATCCAAGGTGTTTGTCATCCAACGCCAGTTTCTGGGACCACCATTGCCAACAGTAGATGACTCTACTGAAGTACTTGAACACAAATGGCCTGAGATCTCGCATAATCCAGACCTTGAGCCTATTGTGTATGAGTACCCCGATCTGTGGGCCCAGGGAAAAAACGATTGTGGCAGACTGATTCGTGTTCAGGTGGACATACAAGGTCCCGACCCTCCACCTCAACGCCAATACTGCTTTCCGCCAGAAGCCACCCATTCAATTTTGGACACCGTCCAAGAATTGAAAACTAGGGGGGTGGTCATAGAGGGCAATTCTAAATGCAACAATGCCCTCTGGCCAGTAAAGAAAAAGGACACCAATGCATGGAGGCTCACCATAGACCTCCGGGTCCTCAACAAATACACCCCAATGTCCGCTCCAGTGGTGGCACATACTCACGACATCATGGCCAGAATAAGCGGCAAAAGTCGCATATTCTCAACCATAGATGTTGCCAATGGGTTCTTCTCAATTGAACTCACTGAAAACTGTAGGTACAAATTTGCCTTTACAGTAGGGGACAAACAGTACATGTTCGGAGTACTCCCCCAGGGATTCCACAGTAGTCCCCCGTATTTTCACCAGGCATTGGCGGCCGTCCTGAGTGTATTTTCACGGCCAGAATGCCTTCTGCAATACGTGGATGACCTGCTCTTACACACAGAAACCATAGAAGAACATTTGGTTGTGTTAAAAGAGCTATTGGGACTCCCTGGCCAAGTCAGGACTCAAGCTGAGTCCCCACAAGGCAAATTTGGCCAGAACAGAGGTGACTTTCCTTGGAGTCCAAATTTCTTTTGGAGCCAAAGGAATCGTGGCAGCCAGAGTGGAAGCCATGGTAAAGTTACCTAGGCCGGGCACTCTACAGGATTTGAGAAAATTCTTGGGAGTTGCTAATTTCATGAGGGAGTTCATAGAGGATTTTGCTGCCAAAGCAAAACCCCTCTATGAACTCCTCCGAGGAGAAGACCCCTCAATCAAAGGTTGGTCTGATGCACAGGAAGAGGCCTTTTCTACTTTGAAAAGGGACCTCTCCTCTGCCCCTGTATTGGCCACTCCCCATCCTGAAGGGGAAATAGCCATACAGGCGCATGCAGGGACGGAGTCTATCTCAGCAGTCCTCCTACAGCAGATAGGGTATGACACTAGACCGCTGGGATACTTCTCCAGGTTACTTTCGCCTGTTGAACGAGGGTTCGATGAGTGTGCCAAACAACTGGCAGCCATACACTATGCCGTCAAAACCACCGAGCATATTGTAGGCTTCAGGCCCCTCACTTTGCAGACTCCACACTCTCCATTGGCCCTCCTGCTCCGTGATACACTGCCTGGAGTCTCCCAACAGAGATTCGGGAGGTGGATTATGGATCTCAGTGGCCGGAGTCTGCAGGTGAACCACAAAGCCAAGTATGTTCTGTCCCAGTTATTGAACCTAACTGGCACCGAACATGACTGTGGCCAACCAGCGCATATCAATGCGCCACAAATTTTCAGGACCGATAAACATCCAGAAGACAGAGTCATCTTTGTTGATGGCTCTCGATTTTTCATGGATGGGACCTATGTCACAGGTTTTGCTGTGCTGGATGAGACCCCAGGTACCCAGAATCTTGTCAAGTTACCAGGTCACATGTCGGCACAGCGGGCGGAACTGGAGGCGGTCAAGGAAGCCTTGCTTCTTCAACCCCCAGGGAAACTAACTATATATAGCGACAGTTCATATGTAGTTCGTTCTCTCACCCTGCACCTGGACACATGGAAAAGACGAGGATTTGTGGATAGCCAAAACAAACCTCTGGCTCATTTGTCGGTCCTGAAAGAACTTTGGGAATGGGGCATGGCACACACGGCGGAAGCAGCCATCATAAAAATCCCTGCGCATCAGAAAGGGGATGAGCCTTTGACGCTAGGTAACAACAAGGCGGATGAATTGGCCAAACTAGCGGCAGTATCTGGGATCCTTCAGGAAACAGACACTGAGCCGCTACCGGCCTACCAGATTGCAGTTTGTACCAACCTGAGTAAAGGCCCGGTGTCATTTGAGGAGGAACAAGCAAAAGATCCTCTTCTAATGACACCTCACATCTCCACAGCATCCCTGGTCAATACAGCAAGGGATCCTGTGTTACGATACCGGTACACAGCAACTTCCTCTTCCCGTGGTTCCACAGCATCTGCAAGCAGAGCTAACCAGATTGAACCACCAACTGTTTGGACACCTGGGCCGGGATAAACTCTTGTCTCTCCTGAGAGACAAATTATACTGGCCGGGAATGTCCAACACAGTAGAGGAAGTAACACAACAGTGCCTGGTATGTGGTCAGGTAAACCCAAGGGCGTCAGCCCTGAAGCCGGTGTTGCAGCGAGTTCCTCCTGCAGATGGTCCATGGTCCGCACTACAAATAGATTTTATAGGACCTTTACCAACAGGAAGTCTTAACTATCGTTACGCACTGGTGGTAGTGGATGTCTTCTCTAAATGGGTAGAAGCCATCCCCACGGTTAATTATTCGGCTACAACCACTGCCCGTGTTCTCTGGGAACAGGTTCTGTCACGATGGGGTATCCCCAGATTGATAGAGTCGGACAGAGGGACCCATTTCACGGGTAAGGTAATGAAAGCGCTTTGTGGTCTTTTAGACATAAAGCAAAGGTTTCATGTGCCTTACCACCCTCAGTCTGCGGGCATCGTGGAGCGGATGAACCGGACCATAAAAACACGACTTTCTAAAGCACTACTGGAGAAAGGTTCCTCATGGGTAACCTCTCTGCCAGCCGTGCTAATGGGAATCCGAGCTACCGAGGCTACCAGTACCGGTATCACCCCATTCGAACTAATGACCGGACGCAAAATGCCCCTATGCCTACCCAATGAACCCCTAGTGTCAGAACCAGTAAAGAACACCATCGCCAGAGACCTGTTTCTCCAACAGGTACAACTAAACCTGAAGGAGTTATTGCCTCATGCAGCAATACGGCTACACAGACCGTATCTACAGGGGGAAACGCCAATGCCCTCTGTAGGAGAGCTAGTGATGGTGAAAATCTTCAGTCGGGCCGGCCCCTGGGATGCAAACTGGGAAGGACCCTATCAGGTCCTTGAAGTAATGGGTGACACCATGCTAAAGGTGCAAAGGCCGATGACGACTAAGAAAAAGTCACGTAGGAGACAGGGAGTTTTATGGATCCATATCGACCAGACCAAGGCCACCCGAGCCTCCCCAACTCAATAACATAAACCCTCACAGAGTTGGGTGACCGGGGGGGGGTGTTTTGGGGGGGTCGAGGGTGGATCCATGAAACTAATTACATTCACATTGAATTAACAGATCACGGGAGGGAGACTCACCAAGGTTACGACTAGCCTGAAAAGATATAGAAATCCTCTGAACATGGCATATCCCCAACTTGTGGCACTGGTGGTAAGCATGATGATGGCAGGCTCAACCTCTTCGGGGGAGGGCCTGGGAGTTAATAATGATATGGCTGACATATCTATGAATAAACCCGGCCTTTTAATGGTGGAATGTTTGGAGGGCAAAATCCTGAAACCATACGAGAACTTTTCATTTACACCAGGACAGTGGTATCTGTATGGTTTCCAGAGGGAGAGTTTTGCCCAAGGTGTAATTCAACATTATACCCCTGTGGAGAATGTGTCTGCCATACAACATGATTTACATGCCCTCTGCCTCAAATAATTCAGACATTTTCGGGACTCTGACTACTCCTATGAGATCCTTAAGATGGGTGTCTAAGGACCCTCACTTACATCCTTACAAACAAGTGGAAGCCAACACTACCACAGTGTTGTGTACCAAGGAGGGGGTTCTGAGTCCCGAAGATGTCACGGGTGCAGAGTATAGTGGCTGGTATATCCTTAAAGCTACCTTCATAAGGAGGGATAGCCAAGATGGGCTGAGGGTAAGGACATATTTTGACAGACCCATTCCGGTAAAGGGCACCCTAAAAGCTTATTGTATGTTAAGAGATTCCCAGATGATTATCACTAGGGAATCCAGTTATGTTCAGGGACATGTGTCCACAGATTACATACGAACCAGTATAGTGATGCTAAAGTTAAACTGCAGTAACTCTGGCCAGGCCCTATGGAATGACCAGAGTGGTCCGGTGAAACTGGAAGGCTTTTACCGAGCCACCGTTTTAAAAGTACGGACAGATGCCAAGGATCACAGTTATGCTCAGTAAAAGAGATCTCCATCCATACAGTCTTTTATGATCACCATCATGAGAGACAATTGTGTTCAGGAGGTGACTGGATATTATTTCGTCACCTATGCCCACTGGGAACAAGATACCCAGATGGTAACCTTGGACACTAATCCCTGGAGTTGGGATTTAGTGTGCAATGGGGTGGATACCCCTACAGTGGATGTATGGATGGACGGTACCCCTATGAATGAGGAATACCGGGGTAGGTATGTGTCTTCCGATTGGAAAGACCCCAGTGGCAGGATATTAACTTTTACATCAATATAGATGGTTCGTTTAGATGGCCTTTTTGCGAGGCAGTAGATGAAGGGTGCTGGACATTTACACAATGGGTCTATCTGTCTAAATCCAAACCTGTAGGAAAACTAGTGCTACAGGTTGGAGAAAGTGACCAATGGTATCCGTTCAGAGGTAGAGGGCAAGTTTGTGTAACGGTGGTGAGGATCCCCTATGAAGCGACAGGTCTCCAACCTGTAAAAATGCATTTAGACTCTTGCACCGCCCCTATCCATCAATTGGCAGATCCTATAGCTCCTCAACTGTCATCCCCATGGAAGATCATCACGGGGACAAAATTCGTCCTATTTACTTGGAGAATTTCCGTAGATGACTTCCGAGTCTACCAGTGGGATCACAGATGTGGGGAGTTTGTGAGGAACCAAATTGACATGATAAGAGGTTGGATAGAGGCGGGGCAAGAGGTAAGAAAGGACGATCTCATACATAGAAATCACAGGGGAAGAAGAGATCTGATAGCCATGGGACTAGGCGGAGGTGCATTGGGAGTGGGCGCTCTGAACACTATGGATATGGAAGTCCTGAGAGGTAAACTTGGGGATGTTGCGCGACACGCCGGAGAAGGATTCGAGACCCAGCTTGATGTAAACCACGTCTTAGAGGGTTTGCAGCATTCGCACATAGATGCCACTACCTCTCTATCTTCTGCTTTACGAGAGAAGTTTAGAAGGTTAGTTGTGGGTCTCTTGGAAGAACAGAATAGAGCTCAGCTCACTCTGGCGTGTACTCAAGTCCAGAGTGAACTCTCAGGCAACCTTAAACATATTGTATCATCATTGTACGGCGGCCACTTCCCATTTAACCTCCGCCAACGGGTAAGTCCTCTTATATCTCCTTTTGCAGCCAATCACACCAACTGGTGGGTAGTCCAGTGGCACGGCTGTAGGAATCTCACTTGCACTGCTTCGTCATTGGCTCCTGTATCTGGCCATCTTAGACAGGGTTACAGTGCAATTAATTTAGGGATTGTCATAAATAACCAGACGGTGCTTCATCCACAGCTCCCCCCGGGCGTTCTAACCTATGAGAGAGGCCATCCTTATCTGTTAGACACAGAGGGATGTTGGAAGAAAGAGGTTGCTATCCTCTGTCAAGGTAGTCAGGATCGGGTGTTAAGACACCAATGTTGGAGCACCGAGGGGTCCTGTGAGATGAAGGCCAGCCCAATACCCTCCTCCCTTAAATACTTTGGACAGGGGTATTGATGCTGGTACCAAAGACAAAACATGTCTTATACAATCTATGGAACTAACTGCACTGAGAGAGAACTCTTAGTCCCATCCTAGGTTTAGATGTCGCAGAGCTACAAGGAAGGACACCAATCACCCCGGAGAAAAGACTCGACATCCGCCCTGACGTACCCGTGAGACTCCAGAAGATTCCTCTTGGCTTTGGGCTAGAACTCAAACATCTCCTGCTGGACTTCAGCCAAGAAGACGAAATACTTAGGAATCTTCAAGAAACAGAGAAACAGGCCACCATCCAACTGACGCACGACAAGAATAAAATAACGGCAATCACTACTGCTTTGGACAAAGACTCCAAGGTCTCCTGGTGGGAAAGTCTGTTTGGCTACAGTCCAAAGGCAACATCCTTCTTCAACCTATTGATTCATCCGGTGATAGTTCTTCTGGTTCTGGTAATCGTCATGTACACGGGACTGTGTCTAATCTACAGGAGGGTCAAGAGACTTGCGGACCAACTAAACCAGAACCAGACAGAACTTCACGAAGTTAATCGTAGGAGGCTCAGGACTTAGCTCCAACAAAGTCCTGGAGCCAGAGATAGCATAGAGATACTGTTTCCTATGAGGGTCGGGATGAAAGTCCAAAAGCCATCCTGTGACCTCATAGTATTGTGTGTGGGGGTGTGTGTATATAAATATTGTGTTGTAGTAGGTTTTTCCTATGAGGGTTCAGGGTGAACATCCAAAGCCATCCTGTGACCTCATAGCATTGTGTGTATGTATATCACGTATTGTAGTAGATTTTCGTAGGAAGGTTCGGGGTATAATCATAGGCCACCCTGTGACCTCATCATATTGTGTATAGATTTACATTGATTATTTGCATGTGAGTTCCTCATGTACCCATGGACACTCTAGGTGCAAATGTGCGACAGCCATACTACAATATGGCTGGACGCACACTTGCATCCTATAGTCATTTCCCCAAGGACACAAGGGTCTGTTAACTACCAGTGTCTTGGGAGGTATAGAGAGTAAGGCCAGGTGGCATGAGTCTCTATGGGTACACACTGAATTAAATTGGGCTGTATTGGGAGGAATATGACATGTTTGTGTGAGTGGGGTAGAGTAGATTCCCTAGGGTCATGCCCCTCTTTACTAAGGTATTTGCCGCTTCAATATCGACAATGGTGACTTTTTGTAAGGGTTGGACTGAATGATTGTAGTGCGGGGTTCCTTCCCGCAGGTAGAATTTAGGTACTATGACATCACCTCTCCCCCAGAAAATCTGACCTGCCTTGTAAAAACCTATGTATCTGTCCATGGGAGAACCTCTCCAACAACTGAGTCTTCAATTAAGATGAAAGTCATACTGGTGTTAAAAGGTACGGCCGTCCGTACCCCATAAGGAGGTGCTACATGAATTATTGGCACTAACATTGGGGGTAACGGACGCCAGAAGAACAACACTGGCAAAGAGAGAACATGGTCACTGAGTGGAGTGATCTAAAGACGGCGAGGGTGAAGCCATTCCGGAGTCAGAAATAGACTACATAGGGAGTGGCTGACACCTGAGGCCAAAGAGAAGACGGTGTATTCAGTGGACGGAGACGTTGGTGAAGGGCAGGTCGGAGATGTTAGTCATGATGGGTGATGTCTAGGTACCTAAGGGTCATATTACTTCAGTCCTTCCTGAATTGTCACCTAGAGTGCGATTGAGAGGGGATAAATACATCCCAACCCTTCCACCAAAATGTTTATTGTCGTATTCCCGACAACAGGGGGATTGTTGAGAGAAGTGTTAGATTTAAATATATATGTATATATGCCCTGACATATATACATGTATATTGGCCCTTGGCTGTGGGCCCGTCCAGGTGGGACCAGTGGATATACATGGAGATGTATGTAGGCCCCCTTGACAGGCATACATCTCTCTCTCTCTCTATATACATATATATATATATATATATATAATGTGTATGGATGTGCCCCAAGCATCCATACACATATAATATAGGAACAAGATGTGCCCCCCCCCCCCCCCTCCTCCTGCATCCCTGCAGGGGATGAGAAGGTCACCAGGTGGCTGGACAATTATGTCCAGCCTCTGGTAACCTCAAAAGGCATAGGATCAATAGAGATCCGATGCCTTTTGGTATTTAACTATCCCCAGCCGTTGGATAGTTAACATAACACAGAGAGGGAAACAAACGTCCCTCCCTCTGTTATCTGCACACCTCCGGCGCAATAATTATCGCACCGCATGGTATGCAGATGCGCTACAGGCGGAGGATCAAAGGAACCCTCCGCCTGGAAGCGCGCTCCGGGATGCGCGGGCCGGCGCGGTGACGTCATATCACCGCGCCGGCCCACGTGTTCTGGCCGGCGGTGCGCACGTGCACGTCCGGACGTGCTGCCTCGGGAGCGAGCGCCGCCAAACTTAAATAGTCCGGCGGCGCTACGCTGAGGCACTTTTGGAACGGAGCCCCAGCCGGAGAGGATCATCCCTGGACAAACGAGCCCCCCTGGACAACGAGCATAATATCCTAAGTATCAATATATATTTAACTCTCGCTCCCCCCATACAATATTAACCCTTATTCCCCCATACTATAACCCTTATTGCAACCCTTATTCTACCCTATTTTTCCCCCATACGATAACCCTTATTGCAACCCTTATTCTACCCTATTTTCCCCCATACTATAACCCTTATTTTGTAACCCTTATTCTACCCTATTTCCCCCCCCCCATACAATATTCCCTCTACCACCAACGAACCCTTCCTGTTAACCCTTACAACATACCCCCCCTGGACCCTTGATACACCCCTTATCCCCTTGGTTACCCCTAATCCCTCTATACCCTTACATACATATACCTTCACCCCCTGATCCCTTGGTTACCCTTACCTTCTCCTGCCCTGAGTCCCCCTTTTTCTATCCCCTGTGTTCCCCCAGGACATCCCTCATTGTCCGTAATAACCTCTTGTCATTCCCCGTAGGGATAGTATATTGTCAGGATTGGGTGGGCTGCTGGTGAAGTGTATGTATGTGTATTAGTGCAATTGTAGTTAGATTTTGGGGAGGACTTGGGGCTGCGTTAGTGTAGTCAGAACCGTCTTAGTGTGTTGTAATAGTGTGTGTATTCATATTGCTGTGGGCCGCTGTAACTATATAAGTCTATTCCCTTGATATAGAAATATATAGTTATAAACATTTATATTCCTTTGTATTAGTAAGTTGCCTCAGCAATAGTTGTAGTGTATTGTTGTACTGTATTATCAGTGTATTACATGTGTTATGTTCTGTAAGAATTAATAAATACGGTGTTATTTATACCCTTTGTGTAGCGTGTACTTGTTAGCGGTAGCGAGTTAGTAAGGCGCATGCAGCTAGTTTAGTGAGTAGCGTAGGGCAATCAGTAGTGTTTTGTTGTAAGTAAGGCATAAATAGGCGGAGCTATCATAAGACAACTCACGCCTATTTATGAATATTAATTATTGAGATATGCATAAATATCAATAATTAATATTACCTTTAACACTGTTTTAATGTCCTCCTTACATGGTCTCTCTGCATTCAAAAGATTTGGAGGTAAAGTTGGTGCACGAGACAACCAATCACTCTTTGTCTTCTTTCACTAGTCTAATAACATCAATTTGTATAATTTCAAAGTAGTCTACATTTGCTTTTTCGTATACATTACGGACAATCCACCTCCCCTTTCCTTTTGCAATTTTTAAAGTGGTGCGAACAGTTCCCTGTGGCTCCGTATTTTTTTGGGACACTTGGACAACTGCTCTTTCACAACCAATGTTATTATTGTGGGTCAGTGCAGCCAGTTTTGTCCGCGCTTCCTTTCCATCAATTCCGAAGTGAATACGCTTACTGCAGTATTTTAGAGCGAGACTATGGAACTTTTTAAGCTCCCCGGTGTGGCAGGTATGTGCCAGATGAGGTAAATCATTCAACATCTGCTTGCTGTTTACTATTTCTTCAATCTTGGTGTAAGGTGGAGTTCCCAATTTTAACCAGAGTACTTCATGGTCAATGTCTTGAATTGATTGGTGTGTGCATGCTGAGTACAATTCACCTTCCCATGTGTGTTTATTTATTATATGATTTAGTAGAGTAAGCCATTTTTCATTCAGTAGTTCATGTGAGTTTTCACAAGTTTGTATACACCACCAAAAATGTAATATTAATTTCTCTATCCAAGGTGTAATTTCTTTGCAGAATTTTCGTTTTGCTGCAGTCTGCAGTTTCTTCTTTAACCCCTTTGGGACACAGCCTTATTTCACCTTAAAGTATAACTGTCATATTTTAATTTTTTTTTGTATTGGATTGTGGTGATTAATATCTCCTTGGTGGCCCTATTTCAACTTTTCACTGTGTATTCAATTACCCCTTAATTCCACAGTTTTGTTCCCTGTAGTGCCTACTTTTACCTGTGCTTAAAATAGGGTTGCTAGTAGGGATGAGCGAACCCGAACTCTATAGTTCGGGTTCGTACCGAATTTTGGGGTGTCCGTGACACGGACCCGAACATTTTCGTAAAAGTCCGTGTTCGGTGCTTTCTTGGCGCTTTTTGAAAGGCTGCAAAGCAGCCAATCAACAAGCGTCATACTACTTGCCCCAAGAGGCCATCACAGCCTTGCCTACTATTGGCATGGCTGTGATTGGCCAGTGCAGCATGTGACCCAGCCTCTATATAAGCTTGGGTCACGTTGCGCTGCACGTCACTCTGCTGATTGAAGCATAGGGAGAGGTTGCAGCTGCGACGTTAGGGCGAGATTAGGCAGTGATTAACTCCTCCAAAAGACTTCATTCTGTGATCGATCTGCAGCTGTGGATCATTGAAGTGCTAATATTGACTTGCTCACTTTTTTGAGGCTGCCCAGAGCGTTTTTAGATCACTTTTTTTCTGGGGTGATCGGCGGCCATTTTGTGACTTGTGGTGCGCCAGCACAAGCTATCACCAAGTGTATTTAACCATCAATAGTGTGGTTATTTTGTGCTATATCCTACATCAGCTGCAGGCTGAGCCTGTGTCACCGAAGTGCATTTAACCATCAACAGTCTGGTTATTTTTTGGCCATATACTACATCTGGTGCAGGCTGAGCCTGTGTCACCCAAGTGCATTTAACCATCAACAGTGTGGTTATTTTTTGGCCATATACTACATCAGGGACAAGTTGAGCCTGTCACCCAGCGCCTAAAAAATAGACCTGACATTTCTATTCAACCAAATCTGTACTGTTTTAGCTGGTCAAGTTATTTGTAGTGACCGTAAAAGCACACTTTTTGTTCTGGTTTGAAAAACTATTCCCAAATTTGCCATTCTCAAAATAACTAGTTTCTGGTATATGAGGCCTACTTGAAATCTATCCCAAAAAGGATATCTTACATTGAAGGTACTGATAGTGTCATTCAGAAAAACCTAAGACACACGCTACCGTGCAGATAGAAGTCTGATTCTGAGATTTAACCTTAACCTGTCACACAGTGCAAAAAAAAACAGGTCTCACATTTCTATTCAAGCAAATCTGTACTGTTTTAGCTGGTCAAGTTATTTGTAGCGACCGTAAAAGCAATTTTTTTTTTTTCTGGGTTGAAAAACTATTCCCAAATTTGCCATTCTCAAAATAACTAGTTTCTGGTATTTGAGGCCTACTTGAAATCTATCCCAAAAAGGATATCTTACATTGAAGGTACTGATAGTGTCATTCAGAAAAACCTAAGACACACGCTACCGTGCAGATAGAAGTCTGATTCTGAGATTAAACCTTAACCTGTCACACAGTGCAAAAAAAAACAGGTCTCACATTTCTATTCAAGCAAATCTGTACTGTTTTAGCTGGTCAAGTTATTTGTAGCGACCGTAAAAGCACATTTTTTTTTCTGGGTTGAAAAACTATTCCCAAATTTGCCATTCTCAAAATTGTGGTGAACGGGAACAATGAGGAAAACATCTAATAAGGGACGCGGACGTGGACATGGTCGTGGTGGTGTTAGCGGACCCTCTGGTGCTGGGAGAGGACGTGGCCGTTCTGCCACAGCCACACGTCCTAGTGTACCAACTACCTCAGGTCCCAGTAGCCGCCAGAATTTACAGGGATATTTGGTGGGGCCTAATGCCGTTCTAAGGATGGTAAGGCCTGAGCAGGTACAGGCATTAGTCAATTGGGTGGCCGACAGTGCATCCAGCACGTTCACATTATCTCCCACCCAGTCTTCTGCAGAAAGCGCACAGATGGCGCATGAAAACCAAGCCCATCAGTCTGTCACATCACCCCCATGCATATCAGGGAAACTGTCTGAGCCTCAAGTTATGCAGCAGTCTCTTATGCTGTTTGAAGACTCTGCTGCCAGGGTTTCCCAAGGGCATCCACCTAGCTCTTCACCAGGGGTGGAAGAGATAGAATGCACTAACGCACAACCACTTATGTTTCCTGATGATGAGGACATGGGAATACCACCTCAGCACGTCTCTGATGATGACGAAACACAGGTGCCAACTGCTGCGTCTTTCTGCAGTGTGCAGACTGAACAGGAGGTCAGGGATCAAGACTGGGTGGAAGACGATGCAGGGGACGATGAGGTCCTAGACCCCACATGGAATGAAGGTCGTGCCACTGACTTTCACAGTTCGGAGGAAGAGGCAGTGGTGAGACCGAGCCAACAGCGTAGCAAAAGAGGGAGCAGTGGGCAAAATCAGAACACCTGCCGCCAAGAGACTCCGCCTGCTACTGACCGCCGCCATCTAGGACCGAGCACCCCAAAGGCAGCTTCAAGGAGTTCCCTGGCATGGCACTTCTTCAAACAATGTGCTGACGACAAGACCCGAGTGGTTTGCACGCTGTGCCATCAGAGCCTGAAGCGAGGCATTAACGTTCTGAACCTTAGCACAACCTGCATGACCAGGCACCTGCATGCAAAGCATGAACTGCAGTGGAGTAAACGCCTTAAAAACAAGGAAGTCACTCAGGCTCCCCCTGCTGCCTCTTCTGCTGCTGCCGCCTCGGCCTCTGCTGCTGCCGCCTCGGCCTCTTCTGCTGCTGCCTCGGCCTCTTCTGCTGCTGCTGCCGCCGCCTCGGCCTCTTCCTCTGCCTCTGGAGGAACGTTGGCACCTGCCGCCCAGCAAACATGGGATGTACCACCAACACCACCACCTGCGTCACCAAGCATCTCAACCATGTCACACGGCAGCGTTCAGCTCTCCATCTCACAAACATTTGAGAGAAAGCGTAAATTCCCACCTAGCCACCCTCGATCCCTGGCCCTGAATGCCAGCATTTCTAAACTACTGGCCTATGAAATGCTGTCATTTAGGCTGGTGGACACACACAGCTTCAAACAGCTCATGTCGCTTGCTGTCCCACAGTATGTTGTTCCCAGCCGCCACTACTTCTCCAAGAGAGCCGTGCCTTCCCTGCACAAACAAGTGTCCGATAAAATCAAGTGTGCACTGCACAACGCCATCTGTGGCAAGGTCCACCTAACCACAGATACGTGGACCAGTAAGCACGGCCAGGGACGCTATATCTCCCTAACTGCACACTGGGTAAATGTAGTGGCGGCTGGGCCCCAGGCGGAGAGCTGTTTGGCGAACGTCCTTCCGCCGCCAAGGATCGCAGGGCAACATTCTTTGCCTCCTGTCTCCTCCTCCTCCTACTCAGCTTCCTCCTCCTCTTCTTCCACCTGCTCATCCAGTCAGCCACACACCTTCACCACCAACTTCAGCACAGCCCGGGGTAAACGTCAGCAGGCCATTCTGAAACTCATATGTTTGGGGGACAGGCCCCACACCGCACAGGAGTTGTGGCGGGGTATAGAACAACAGACCGACGAGTGGTTGCTGCCGGTGAGCCTCAAGCCCGGCCTGGTGGTGTGCGATAATGGGCGAAATCTCGTTGCAGCTCTGGGACTAGCCGGTTTGACGCACATCCCTTGCCTGGCGCATGTGCTGAATTTGGTGGTGCAGAAGTTCATTCGCAACTACCCCGACATGTCAGAGCTGCTGCATAAAGTGCGGGCCATCTGTTCGCGCTTCCGGCGTTCACACCCTTCCGCTGCTCGCCTGTCTGCACTACAGCGTAACTTCGGCCTTCCCGCTCACCGCCTCATATGCGACGTACCCACCAGGTGGAACTCCACCTTGCATATGCTGGACAGACTGTGCGAGCAGCAGCAGGCCATAGTGGAGTTTCAGCTGCAGCACGCACGGGTCAGTCGCACTGTGGATCAGACACACTTCACCACCAATGACTGGGCCTCCATGCGAGACCTGTGTGCCCTGTTGCGCTGTTTCGAGTACTCCACCAACATGGCCAGTGGCGATGACGCAGTTATCAGCGTTACAATACCACTTCTATGTCTCCTTGAGATAACACTTAGGGCGATGATGGAAGAGGAGGTGGCCCAGGAGGAAGAGGGGTCATTTTTAGCTCTTTCAGGCCAGTCTCTTCGAAGTGACTCAGAGGGAGGTTTTTTGCAACACCAGAGGCCAGGTACAAATGTGGCCAGACAGGGCCCACTACTGGAGGAGGAGGAGGAGGAGGTGGAGGAGGATGAGGATGAAGCATGTTCACAGCGGGGTGGCACCCAAAGCAGCTCGGGCCCATCACTGGTGCGTGGCTGGGGGGAAACACAGGACGATGACGATACGCCTCCCACAGAGGACAGCTTGTCCTTACCTCTGGGCAGCCTGGCACACATGAGCGACTACATGCTGCAGTGCCTGCGCAACGACAGCAGAGTTGCCCACATTTTAACGTGTGCGGACTACTGGGTTGCCACCCTGCTGGATCCCCGGTACAAAGACAATGTGCCCACCTTACTTCCTACACTGGAGCGTGATAGGAAGATGCGCGAGTACAAGCGCACGTTGGTAGACGCGCTACTGAGAGCATTCCCAAATGTCACAGTGGAACCAGTGGAAGCCCAAGGCGAAGGCAGAGGAGGATCAAGAGGTCGCCAACGCAGCTGTGTCACGGCCAGCTCCTCTGAGGGCAGGGTTAGCATGGCAGAGATGTGGAAAAGTTTTGTCACCACGCCACAGCTAACTGCACCACCACCTGATACGGAACGTGTTAGCAGGAGGCAACATTTCACTAACATGGTGGAACAGTACCTGTGCACACCCCTCCACGTACTGACTGATGGTTCGGCCCCATTCAACTTCTGGGTCTCCAAATTGTCCACGTGGCCAGAGCTAGCCTTTTATGCCTTGGAGGTGCTGGCCTGCCCGGCGGCCAGCGTTTTGTCTGAATGTGTATTCAGCACGGCAGGGGGCGTCATTACAGACAAACGCAGCCGCCTGTCTACAGCCAATGTGGACAAGCTGACGTTCATAAAAATGAACCAGGCATGGATCCCACAGGACCTGTCCATCCCTTGTGCAGATTAGATATTAACTACCTCCCCTTAACAATATATTATTCTACTCCAGGGCACTTCCTCATTCAATACTATTTTTAATTTCATTTTACCATTATATTGCGGGGAAACCCAAAGTTGAATGAACTTCTCCTCTGTCTGGGTGCCGGGGCCTAAATGTGTGACAGTGGCCTGTTCCAGTGGTGGGTGACGTGAAGCCTGATTCTCTGCTATGACATGAAGACAGATTCTGTGCTGACATGAAGCCAGATTTTTTGCTATGGCATGAAGAGACTGATTCTCTGCTGACGTGAAGCCAGATTCTCTGCTATGGGACCTCTGTCCAATTGATATTGGTTCATTTTTTTATTTTTTTTAAATTCATTTCCCTATCCATATTTGTTTGCAGGGGATTTACCTACATGTTGCTGCCTTTTGCAGCCCTCTAGCTCTTTCCTGGGCTGTTTTACAGCCTTTTTAGTGCCCAAAAGTTCAGGTCCCCATTGACTTCAATGGGGTTCGGGTTCGGGACGAAGTTCGGTTCGGGTTCGGATCCCGAACCCGAACATTTCCGGGAAGTTCGGCCGAACTTCTCGAACCCGAACATCCAGGTGTTCGCTCAACTCTAGTTGCTAGGCATGGTCCGTCCTTTGTTGAAGGACGGAGGACGCAGAAGCAGGCAGCGTGCAAGGTCTGATTACTGACAGCCAGGGACTGTAAGTAAATGATTAAAGCCAGGTCCTCCCCAGCAGCTGATAACAGTGCCTGGGCTGTGTGCACTTCTCCCTGTCCCTGCGCTTGGCAGACGCTCCCTCACCCAGCAGAGCTGGAGAAGTAGAATCGAAGCAGCGCAGACCAGGGAAGGGAGATCTGCCCTCCCGTCTGCTCAGAGTATAAATGAAAGCAACATGTGGTAAGAGGACTCCTTTGTGCTGCAGGAGATAAACCCTTTAGGGGGGAGGGCTCTGGTTACTGACACTTTTGGGGGGCTATTGTTACTGGCTAGTGAGGGCAGGCGGGATTAGCCTCAGGGTGAGGGCAGTGGCGGCCATCTGAATAGTGAAATTGCAGTTTTATGCAGACTGGTTGCTAAGGGCTGAATCTTATTAAATATGGGGTAAGTCAGTCTAATAGTAACTGATTCTGGAATATCATGTTATTAGCAACTACATATATGAAAATTGAAATTAGGGTCTAAGTGTGACAGTTATCATTTAAGGACCAGGCCATTTTTTGCCAATCTGATCAGTGTCACTTCAAGTGGTGATAACTTTAAAACGCTTTGACTTATTCAAGCCATTCTGAGATTGTTTTTTCGTCACATATTGTACTTCATGACACTGGTAAAATGAAGTAAAAAAAATGCCATTTTTATTTATAAAAAAAATACCAAATTTACCAAAAATTTGTAAAAAATTTAAAATTTCCATGTTTCAATTTTTCTACTTCTATAATACATAGTAATACCTCCAAATATAGTTATTACTTTACATTCCCCATATGTTTACTCCATGTTTGGATCATTTTGGGAATTATATTTTATTTTTTGCGGATGTTACAAGGCTTAGAAGTTTTAAAAGTTTTAAACTTTAACCCTTCAGGTGTTGCACAAGAGTTATTGGCAAATGGGGATGAAATTTGAGAATTAAATTTTTTTGCCAAATTTTCAATTTTAACCCATTTTTTCCACTAACAAAGCAAGAGTTAATAGCCAAACAAGACTGTATCTTGATTTTCCTTGACTCTGCCGTTTACAGAAACACCATATATGTGGTCGTACACTACTGTACGGCCACACAGTAGGGCGTAGAGGGAAAGGTGCGCCATATGGTTTTTGGAAGTCAGATTTTGCTGGACTCGATTATTTACACCATGTCCCATTTGAAGCCCCCCTGATGCACCCCTAGAGTAGAAACTCCCTAAAAGCGACCCCATCTAAGAAACTACACCACTCAAGGTATTCAAAACTAATTTTACAAATGTCGTTAACCCTTTCGGTGTTGCACAAGAGTTATTGGCAAATGGGTAAGAAATTTAAGAATTTCTTTTTTTTGTCAAATTTTCCATTTTAACCCATTTTTTCCACTAACAAAGCAAGGGTTAAGAGCCAAACAAGACTGTATATTTATATACTCTGCCGTTTACAGAAACGCCCCATATGTGGTCGTACACTACTGTACGGCCACACGGCGGGGCGGAGAGGGAAAGGAGCGCCGTGTAGTTTTTGGAGGGCTCATTTTTATGGACCGGTTTATTCACACCGTGTCCTGTTTCAACCCCCCTGATACACCCCTGGAGTAGAAACTCCCTAAAAGTGACCCCATTTTGGAAATAACGGGATAGGGTGGCAGTTATGTTGGGACTATTTTTAGGGTACATATGATTTTTTGGTTGCTCTATATTACATTTTTGTGAGGCAAGGTTACCAAAAATTTAAATTCTGAAATTTCATCTCCATTTGCCATTAACTGTTGAGGAACACCTAAAGGGTTAATAAAGTTTGTAAAATCAGTTTTGAATACCTTGAGGGGTGTAGTTTCTTAGATGGGGTCACTTTTAGGGAGTTTTTACTCTAGGGGTGCATCAGGGGGGCTTCAAAAGGGACATGGTGTCAATAAAAAAGGCCATCAAAATCGTCCTTCCAGAAACCATGTCGGTCCTTTCGCGCCTCCCTTTTACTGATACAGCAGTTTACGATCACAAATGTGGCGTTTCTGTAAACTGCAGTATCAGGGTAATAAATATTACGTTTAGTTTGGTTGTTAACCCTTGCTTTGTTACCGGAAAAAACTGATTGAAATGGAAAAGTGCCAAAAATAGCTGTTTTGGCACCGTTTTTAAACAAATTTTTTCACCGTGTTAATCTGGGGGGTTAGGTCATGGGGTATTTTTATAGAGGAGATTCTTATATACACGGCAATACATAATAAGTCAACCTTTTTTTACAATTATTTAGGTTTTAGACTATATTATCCTTTTTGATCTTTTTTTGCACTGATTTTTTTTTTTTGGACCGTGTTAATCTGGGGGGTTAGGTTATGGGGTATTTTTATAGAGGAGATTATTACCGACACGGAGATACCTAATTTGTATACTTTTTTTTTTTAATTATTTTCGTTTTTACAATTTTTTTTGGGTGTCTCAAGTCTGAAAACCATAGTTTTTTTTTATCCAATTGTCAGTGGCTACATTGGGATATAAATTTAGTACTCCATGGAAGTGTGGTACTCCCTGAAGCAACCAATAATGCAGAGGCCCGGATGATCGGGCACGTGTCACATTGAGTAGTGGTGTCCTTCCGTATCCCCCTCCTGTGACACACTCTGCACCTTTTTTGGGTTCGTCCCTTCTTTCCAGTATAGGGGACCACACCTGGAAAGTGTTGGCCAGGGACGATCCGGGCGCCTCCAGTTCCCGAGGTACTCCGGCCTGCTCTTTCCCGGTCCGAAAAGATCAGGGCCTTGAGGACTGCCTCATAGAACTGAAGGAATGTCCCTTTGTTGCCAGCGCTCCGGGACAGCACAAAAGAGTTGTACATGGCAACCTGCACCAAGTAGACCGCAACTTTTTTGTACCATGCCCGGGTTTTGTGCATGGCATTATATGGCTTGAGGACTTGATCAGAGAGATCAACTCCTCCCATATACCGATTGTAGTCAACGATACAATCGGGCTTGATGCCGTTACCATGAATTGTGGACAGTACAAGGACAACCCTCTTGTCCTTATATCTGACCATCAACAGGTTTCCAGTGGTAAGGGCACGGGTCTCACCCCTGGGGATAGGTACCTGGAAATTGACGGGGCAGGGAGGCCCCGTCAATTTTTCCGCACGGTCCCACAAGTGGACGTGGATCTGGCGGCGAGGGACTACTCGGGGGTACTAGTATAAAAGTTATCCACGTAAAGGTGGTAACACTTATCTAGCAGTGGGTGCAAAAGGTCCCACACAAGTTTCCCGCTAACACCCAGAGTGGGGGGACATTCTGGGGGTTGAATACTGGAATCTCGCCCCTCGTACACACGAAACTTGTAAGTGTACCCTGAGGTACTCTCACAAAGTTTGTACAGCTTCACGCCAAACCTCGCCCGCTTTGAGGGAACATACTGGCGGAAAATTAGTCTCCCTTTGAACGCAATGAGAGACTCATCAACCGCGACCTCCCTTCCAGGTACATAGGCCTGTACAAATTTGGCCCCAAAGTGATCGATGACCGGCCGTATCTTATACAGACAGTCATAGGCAGGATTACCTCGGGGGGGACATGCTGCATTATCTGAATAATTCAGGCATTTCCGGATGGCCTCAAACCGGGAGTGTGTCATGGCCGTACTGTAAAGTGGGGTCTGGTAGAGGACGTCCCCACTCCAGTAATATGAACAAAGGATCCCAGCAGTCGCGTCTTAATGTGAATCAGATGTCTTTTATTCCATAAATGAAAAGACCAGGACCAGGTTTCGGCGATGTGCCTTCATCAACAGGTAGTCCAAATACAATCTTAACAAACTATATATGCTCTACAGTCACCGCCCACAGGAACTAAAGTCCATCCCATAAGGGGAATGGCCACAAAGTCACAGGTGTAATCAATTTAATAATAAACAAGCCAAAGCAGAGAAAAAAAGCATCTAGATAGATATTTCATCTTACATTTGTAGATAATACTCTTGTATAACGTTCAAATTTTCAATACCTGAGAAATAAACAGATATATTATAAATATATAACAAAATTATTCTATTACAGATACATAACCTCATATTCCCTATTGAGGCCTCTAGGGTGCAATGTGTCCAATGTATTGATCCAAAAGGCTTCCCTCCGTAGCAACATCTTATTGATGTCACCCCCCCTCCGTGGTTTAATCACCTGCTCTATAACCTGAAATTTCAGTTGGGCAATAGAATGTCTGCACTTTTCAAAGTGGCTTGGTATAGGTAATAGTAAGTTTTTAGTTCTAATGGTCGATTTATGCTTGTTAATTCTGTCCCTCACTGCCTGCATTGTCTGACCAATGTACAGCAGACCACAAGGGCATTTAATCAGATAAATGACATTTGAAGACTCACATGTAAAAAAAACTTTTACTTCAAACGGAATCCCGGTGTGTGGATGATAAAATGTAGGGCCCTTTATGATGTGTGAACATTGGAGCCAATGCAGGCAGGGGAACGTACCTTTTACGTGGTGTTGATAATACACTTTGACGCAACCGGTGTTTAGTGCCCCCTATATCCGCTTTCACTAGCATAACCCTATAACTGGGGTTCTTCCTATTGCAGATCAGGGGTAAACTTTTAAATTCTGAGACCCCACTCCAGTAATGCCTGACACTGGGTTTCTTGACTAGGCCCATATGCAGCACGAGGCCCCAAAATGTCCTCATCTCGGCTGCACTGACCAGCGTCCAGCCACCGGGCCTAGCCAAAAAGGAGCCCGGGTGTTGAGCAACGAACTGTTGGGCGTACAGGTTCGTCTGCTCCACCATTAGATCTACCAGTTGGTCACTGAAAAAATGACTAAAAAAGTCATATTCAGTGAAGCCCACTGTGGAAATCTGGATTCCTGGTTGGCCTACAAAATCAGGAATCACGGGATCAAATCGCTCTGGGGTACACCAGACAAGTTCACCGGCAGGGGGCTCCGGTGGATTTAACTGGTGGGCCGGAAAACTAGTATGAGCCCCAGAGCTGCTCATACTAGGGTGGGCCACAGAGTCCCTAACATGGTGGTCCACTTGCTCCGCCTGGCGGCGTCTCCGCCGCCTTGGGGGCTCATCATCATCGCTAGATGATGAGGAGGACGCGGATGACAACAGGAAAGTGGGGTCATCATCGTCCTCACTGGGACTCTCGGACTCGGAGGCAAGCTGGGCGTATGCCTCCTCGGCCGAGAACATACGGCGGGCCATAGGGGAGTGTGTGTCTGCGTGTGTATGTGCGTGCGTGTAAATCTTTATTTGGTGTGCGTGTGTGTGGGGCACGGATGTTCACATACTCACCCCAAGCCTAACGGACAAAAAAAAAAAAAAAGACTAACTAAAAAAAGGGGAAAAAAGTTTCTTAAAAATTCGAAACCGCTGATCAACCGTCCGAA